>NC_090759.1:49855302-49905302 GCF_036898095.1 Palaemon carinicauda
TTTTGATAATTTTCTGAGAAAATTCAGGCATTTTCCAAGAGAATGACACCAACTTGACCTCTCCATAACAAAAATTAAGGCTGTTCGAGCAATTTAAAAAAAAATATACTGCAAAATGTGCTGGGAAAAAAATAACCCCTGTGGATTAAAGGTTGGAAATTTTCAAATAGCCTGGGGGTAAAATGGTTAAGCAATATATTCTTGTAAAGATATTTACATTGTGCATATTTTTCCTTTCCATGTCGATCGAATAGTTAGTCTCGGAGAGTGAGGTAACCGAGCTCTCGGTCATGGCTGCTGCCAGCCAGCAGTCATGGCTGCTACCGGCCGGCAGTCTTGGTGACTGCTGGCAGGCAACCAGGGCAGCTGCTGGCCATATTGGCTGTAAGTGGGAAGTCTCTTCTGTTTACAAAGGTTCTTCAGTTCTTTCTTGAACTGCTAGCAACAGTGGCTATTGCTGGAGTACTGCCTACCAGGCTGGCACAGAATGGTGCCTGCTCAACCGGCAGCACGCCGACTGTACTGATACTGCCAGCCGGCAGTACTGGCCAGCGGTTGCCGGCCGGCAAGGTTTAGACAGATCCTTGCCGGCGACAGACTGTAGCTGGATGGAAGCTTGAATTTTATATTCTCCCCTTCCATTTGAACCTTCTTTCTGGAGAAGGTAGTAATAGTTGACTTTTACATCCCTTTTACTGTATATATATATATATATATATATATATATATATATATATATATATATATATATATATATATATATATATATATATACATTATTAGGTAGCCTGTTCTCCATGCTATCTCTCTTTCTTTTAGCTAGCAGGCTAGATGTGCTAGCATTAGCTAGCTATGCCAACGACATGCTGGCTGAACTACAGTATATGTTTATACAGGCAGTTAGTATTTTTGCAGTATAGGATATACTGCAAATAGAATGTTTCTGTATATTTTATGCTAGTAATGTTTTCCAATATATTTGAAAATCTTACCCAAATATTTGTGGAACCCAATCTCATATTGAAAGAATTTAATTCTTCAATATTCTGATTAGAAATCAGTCTTCAGATTACCCTGCAATATTAAAATTTTAAGGACTGGAGATTACACTCCTAACCCTTAAAGGGCAGAGCCCTTATCCTCGAGTCTCCATGATTAGGAAACTCTATGTTTTAATTTTGTAAGGGGGATCACAGCAAATAAGTTGGGTGGGATATATACAAATATATGTCTTTCCTTTCCCAGTCCAGTTGGCATCATGCCAGCTGGACTGTACAGTCGGTTGCTTACCAGAAAGGCAACACATTGGCTGGATCATACTATATATAATTATACAGTAGCCAGTATATTGCAATATAGTGCATACTGCAAATAGAAAACTACAGTACAATTATACAGTAACTATTTCTAGCATATCTTGGGTATCCTCATGTGAGCTTATGCTGCAACCGCTCTTACATTGAAGGAATAGGGTTTCTTCGTTAAGCTGATTGAGAAATCAGTCTTCCGCACCCCACAGTATTTAGTATGAAAGGGGCAGTGAAGGATACACTTCCCTATCCCTAGGGGTTAGAAAACCCCCTTTTCAGTTGAAATTCCTATCATTTAATACTGAGGGTAGCTACCAGTATTTGCTTGCAAGGGATACACAAGTATGTGTCTCCTACTATCCCTTTATAGCTTGCTATCCTAAGCTATTCTGTTAAGATATGACCTTTGATATATTGGTTATCAGTGAGATAATCAATCGTATACTCATTTTGTTTTCCTTTCTTTACAGGAGGAATGCCAGATATCATGTGTTGCAGTCTTCTGCAAAACTAAGAGTAAGTGTTTTTACGGACATAATGCATGCAGATTTCATGCCCCCTGCAATATTATTTCCGAACACCTGCAGTATTGGAACCCGCAGGACTGCAAAGTATGTCGGGCCCTTTTGTCCGAAGGTTTCAAGAATCCCAAGTGGGTAGAGACTAGGGATGCAGCTCGTTTCAAACTACGCAACTGGGTGAGAGGCTTTCAGAAAATCTCTCCGGGACCTTACCTGCCTAATGACAAGATGCGTAGGTTACTATTTCCAACAGCGAGTAAGGAAATAGTGGTACCCCAGACACGAGGTACATTTCCCGATGGCCAGATAACCTTCGGGAAGGAGGGCAAAAAGCGCCCACGGGAAGAAGGGGAGAATGTCAGGTTGTAATTGTCTCCGTCCCAACAGGCTCATGAGCCAACGACATCCGATATCTCCGCCTTCTATCCCTCTTTTAGATGGAATGAACCAGTTATGGGCCCAAGTCAAGAATCTAGTAGAAAATTTGTGCAAACAGAGCACAAAGCAGGAAGCAAAATGCAAGGTAGAGCTTGGTAAAGCTCCACTTGTCGCTCCTAAAGGGTCGTACAAACGACTCGTAGATCAAAACCTCCCGACATGCTCCACAACCAATCCCTGGAGGTTTGCGGAGCTAATGCCGATTTTAAATGGCAAACTCTACATCTCGAAGATGGGTGCTGTTCCTTTGGGCAAAATCCAGTTCTGGCCAAGCTCTGACGCTTTCCCGAACTGTTTCATTAGACTGAAGGATGAACCAACATCAGGAAAAGGAACGGAATCAAAGGAGGTTATGATTCTCGACAATGATAAAGCACAGGCTATCTTATCAAGCAGCATAGATAAGGCGGGTTACTCGGTGTCGAAGGTATCCACACCAGGTAACAAGCACTCTTCCTTTCTTGCTCCTGTTTCAATTTCATTCCCCTTTACGGAGAAGGCTTTCAAATATGTCACTGAGGCAATAGAGACAGGTAAACCGTGTCCTACACTCAAGGAGTGCGAGCTTCTGTCACTAGCAAGGAGAAGAACTGGAAGGAGGCCCATTTCACCTTTTCAGTAGGAAGACTTGAGGCGGATGTCGCCAGTCGACAATTTAAGGAAAATCTTCCAAAATTATCTGAGTTTCTCTTACAGGATGAACAAGAAACAAAGGAGAGACTTACAGCCTCCTTATCTCTACAGAACTACATAGAGTTCTGTTCGGCTCATCAAGATACCCCAGACATGCTCAAGGTCTTAGCCAAAATACATATGGTTACTTTGGTAAAAGACCTTTAAGCCTTTATAAAGGCTAGAAGAACATGTAGGGAGTTTGTGTTAGCTAACGCAACAGCGAAACACGATACAAGAAAGCTAATATCTTCCAACATCTGGGGTAAAGACCTCTTTCCAACAAGGTAGCCAAGAAAGTGATAAAGAACGCCTCCACGGAGAAAGTAGGACTTCTCCAAAAGTGGGGCATCCTTTCAAAAAGAGAATCTTCTAAAGTTGTGGGTCCCCAACCTAAAAGGAAGATGGAGAGGTCTGGACATCCATTTCGAGCGGTTCAACAACAATCCACAGTTGTAGTGACCGAGATGTTACAGACAGATGGTCGAAAAGATATTCCTACTGATCAGTCGAAGCATAGAAATGCTTCTAGTAGGAGGGAGATTCCTTTAGGATCGCTGGACCTTCGATCCTTGGGTCCATGGCCTAATCAAGATGGGACTAAGATGAGCGGTGGAGATATCTCTACCACCATTTCCTCAACCCCTCAGATTATCCAAAACCCTCCTGGAGGAGTTTACCTGAGAGCTCTAGAGCATACAGGTGGTAAGGAAACTTTAGTCCACCGAATTCCAGGGAAGGCCATTGTGTGTTTACCAGAAGGACTCAAGAAAATTCAGAGTCATTCAGGGCTTATCACCACTCAACAAGTCCAAATAAAACAACGAGTCCAGGATGTTTATCCTCCTGTACATAAGGACCCCCCTGCAAAAAAGGGTGCCTATAGTCTTACCAGACCTGAAAGTCCTCTATCGGCAGCTTCCAGTCAATCACCCTTTCCCCTCCTATCTAGGACTCAAGTTACACAAAGTAACGCACTTCCTAGGAAAGATACTCGTCAGACTAGACAGAGTCCTAGTTGCCTTCATAAAATTGGCAGACACAGTCAGTCATGCAATATTTAAGCCTAAGAAAGGTTCAGGCAACAATGTTCCTGGACAAGAGGCTGGGGTGGGCAGCACCCAAGGTGGCTGGTCTATGAACATCCGAAGAAATGATCCGGTCCCCGGAACATCGTGGATGAAAGATAAATTTCAGATTCCCAAAACGAGAACAGGGAGGAACCCTGTTCTCTCTCCAGTTCGTAATAGAGGCAGGCCCTGTGCTAGAGCACTGCTGCAAGATGCGCTGGGAGCCTGGAGAAAACAAGCATCAAATGCTCTAAGAGGCCTAAAAAGAACGATAGCGGTCCTTCCTTAATCGCTTCCCTAACAAAGGTCAAAGCCCAAAAATCCCAAGACCATGTTGGTCCAGTCATGAGTAGGGAAACTCTCTCCAAGCAGATCAGATTGTCTACAGCTGATCTGGGACTCTGAAGCGATAACGAGACGCTGCAATCGACGATGCTAAGGAACGTCTCATACAGTCTAGGTGTAGTTAGCCATCCCTTACCTAAAGGGATGGCACCTGTCAGCAGTTCACATACAACCAATCCGCAAAATGTGACAGTGGATGCTCTACTCAGGCTCAAGCCGATAGAGTTAGAATGGTCCACGGACGCAGACCTATTCTCTCCCAGATGGGAACAAGTCCCCGAACTGCAATCCGACCTCTTCATTACGAGCGCCGTCAAGGAACTACCTTGATATGTAGCCCTATATGAGGATCCTCTAATTTAAATGATAGACATCATGTCTCTGAAATGGAAGGGATAGACTTAGGATCTCCAGTTCATCCCGTCCAATCACCTGCTGAGAGTCCTACACATGCTGAGATCCTTCCAGGTGGGAGTAGCTCTGTTGGCTCCCAGGTAGCCCAAGAACAATCTATCCTCCTTGAGGAAGGAACAGAGGCTGAGGCTGTCCTTTATCCTGAACCCAGGACAACTCCAGAAGGTTCAGAGATTAATTGCCTTCGATTTATTACAGAGAACCCAAACCCTTCATTGCATGATTTTCTTGCCCTAGCGGTTAAGAAAAGATTTGGGATCTCAAAAGGCAATACTGTATAGAATTCTTAAAAGAATACAAGTCTAAGTCAACTAAAAGACAATGTGAGTCATCATGGAAAAAGTGGATTGCTTTCGTAAAAGCAAAAGGACCGAGAGAGATTTCAATGAACTTCTGCATGTCCTTCTTTATCCATCTTCATAACCCGGGTTTGGCGGCCAACACGATAACTGCGTGCAAGTCAGCCTTGACTAGACCTCTTCTATATGCCTTTCAAGTAGACTTGGTGAATGAGATCTTTAATAAGATCCCGAAGGCATGTGCGAGGCTTAGGCCTGCTGCACCACCAAAGTCCATCTCTTGGTCTTTGGACAAGGTCCTACATTATGCCTCATCCTTGAACAATGAAGATTGTTCGCTTAAGGATCTAACCCAAAAGGTTATATATATATATATATATATATATATATATATATATATATATATATATATATATATATATATATATATATATATATATATATATATATCATCGTCGTCGGCGCCCACTCGTGTCCGAGTATTGGGTTCTGTCGTTAGCCATCAGCCTCCTATCTGTGGGGTGGGTGCTTATGCCTGATGTGGCTGTTAAGTCCTAGTCTGTGGTGGAAGAGTCGCGGACAGTGTTCGCAAGGGAGGGTAGGTGGTGGGCAGGGCTGTTCTAATCGCTCTCTCCTTCTTCTCCTCCTAGCCTCCTCATTTTGTCTCCTCCTCTCCTCGAAGTCCACGGTGCCATGGTGTACTGTACTCCTCCAGGTTTTCCTGTCCCTGGCTGTTTCTTCCCATGAGGAAGGATCGATGTCAGTTAGAGCCAGGGTGCGCTTTAGTTGATCTTTATAGCGCATTTTCGGGGCTCCTCGTGGTCTGGTGCCCTGGGTCAGTTCTCCGTAGAATATTTTCTTTGGGAGCTTAGATGGATCCATCCTATGCACGTGTCCTATCCAGCGGAGGCGGTGGTGGATGATGGTGGCCTCCACGCTGGTCAGCGAGGCACGTTCTAAGACTTCAATGTTGGTGGTGTGGCTCTCCCAGGGGATTTTCAAGATCTGCCTCAGTTTCATTTGTTGGAAGCGTTCTAGGTTTTTAATATCGTTTTTATATAGCGTCCATGTTTCACATGCATACAGGAGCGTGGAGAGGACTACTGCCCTAAACACCATTATTTTGGTGGTCATTGTCAGTGCGTGGTTGTTAAATACGCGGCAGTTGAGTCGGCCAAAGGCGGAGTGGGCTGCCCTGATCCTGTTCTCCACGTCCTTTTTGCTTGTGGGAGTTGATGTTAGGATGCTCCCTAGGTAGGAGAACTGGTCCACCTGTTCTAACGGTTGGTCATTCACTGTGGTATTGAAGTTGGGGAGCATCAGTCCTGGTGGATGTTGGACGAGGGTCTTGGTTTTGTCTGAGTTGACTTGCATCCCAAAACGTTCGTAGGCAGAGTTGTATGCATCAGCTAACGACTGCAGGTCCTCTGCCGTCTGACCTGGGGTGGCATTGTCGTCAGCATACTGCAGTTCTCGCACTGCACACAAGGTGGTCTTGGTTCTGGCGCGGAGTCTAGCGAGGTTGAAAGCGCCTCCATCCATGCGGAAACGTAGGTCGACTGAGGGTGTGTCTGGGGGAATCTCGTTGAGCATTGCTGCGGTGTATAGCGAGAAACACGTCGGGGCCAGAACACAGCCCTGCTTCAGGCCGCCGTTGATGGGGAATGGGTCTGAAAGAGAGTTCTGGTGGCAGACTCTCCCAACCATTCCGTCATGGAGGGCACGCACCAGCTTGACAAAATCGGGTGGGCAGCCATATCTTTTGAGGACAGCCCACATGGCAGGTCGAGGTACTTTGTCGAAGGCCTTTTTCAAATCCCAGAAGATGAACATTATGGGCTGTTGTTGTTCGAGGCTCTTCTCTTGTAGTTGTCGCGCACAGAAGATCATATCTATGGTCCCGCGGGAAGGTCGAAAGCCGCACTGGGACTCTGGCAGGACGTCTTCTGCGAGAATAAGGAGGCGGTCAAGGAGAATCCGAGCGAAAATCTTACTCGCGATACTTAGTAGTGATATTCCCCGGTAGTTGTTACAGATCGCTGCAAAACTCGAGGAGCATGGCTCAATGTTGAAGAGGAGGGAGGCTACATCAAGTATGTCAGGACTAACCAATTACCTAGATTGCAGAGAAGACGAATGCTGTTGGCGTGGGTCCAAGCTAAACTAGGCTGAACCTTCAAGTGAACACTTGAGGGGCTATCAACAGACCAAAGTACCTCACTCAAAATTGGTATATCTTTCATTGCAGATTGAAACTTAAGTACTTCCTTGAAAATGGATAGCAAGCTTACTTGGACAGCCAGCTTGAAAACTCATGGAGTCTTGCACGACCACAGTGGCAGAGCACAGGGTAGCAGGAGGATCGCATGAATAACTGTGAGCTTTACAGAGCCGGAGAGCTCTGGCGACAAGTCACACTGGAAAATAAATCCGGATCGTGTCGTCAATAAGACTGGCTACAGGTGCACTAGCCTTGACAAGTGCTGTAACCTGTGTGTCACGCTCTACCTCGCGAGTCAGAGAGCGTAAATGTGACACAGATAGTTGGCCTGGGAGCATGAGCAGGTTTTGCGCCACTCTTCTTACCCAAGTAGGCGAGCTCAATGGCGAACTTACCCGGCGAGTCAGTATAAGTATCTATGCAAGCTGGAGATTCATGGAGTCTCCAACTAGTTGCACTGGCTCTTACCAGAAACCAGCTGACGAGATTGTCTGTCAACAGTTCCCAAAGAGTCGGCGAGCTCAGAGTTCAGCAATAACACTTACTTTGATAGGAGAGAGTACTGGAAGTGAATTCTTGTGAGCACTACCTTGCAGATCGTCAGGTGGAAAAGGATCTGCTGGTGCAAAAGGTGTTAGCCCAACTCCCATTTCGTCCAGAGTCAGTCTCCATCCTTAGACTGAGCCGGCAAGGGAAGGCAACAAGGCTGAGGACTCCATATTGGCTGCAAAGGCTAGGAGGGCACCAAAGTGAGACTCTGCCAAAGTGCAACTACTATATTGGTGCCCTTCCTGTTAAGAGCCCTTGGGAAGTATACGCATTTCCTATAATAATACAGTAAAAACCTGGCCACATGCTCATTTCTTTATTGTGTAGGACTTATTTACTTTTAACCCAATAACTATCCTGCTTGTTTACTTTGGACTCTTCAGTACTTCCCAGAAGAAAAAGGGGGTTAGAAGAGTTAGTCCCGTGGGAAAACAGCTGACAGTATACGACCGGTCAAGAGTAGTTGAGAGTTATATGACCGATAGCAAACAGGAGAGCAAAAGGTCACAAACAATAACTCAAGCAAAGAGCTGCGATCTGCGAACATTTACTATGTCATACCACTCTCTTAAGAATGTGCAAACACCAATTACAGTAGTACATCTAGTATAGCGTTACTGAGAGGGCAAACTGGAGGAGGAGCTACTAAAATAGCTAGGAATCGCTAAATAGACCAGTAATAACAAGCTTAGTGGAAAGGTTCCAAAGATACTTGCATCTTAAGTAACGTGTAAATGTTCCAGTTCCAAAGCTGCTCGCCTCGGGGTGTCTCAACATTTGATCCTCAAGAACAAGAGCAGAAAGAACTAAAATCTCGTATCGAGGATTTAAAGAAAAAACTAAACTAAACAGTGCCCAATTTTTTAAGTTTGTTTGTCTTCCCCGGAGGGCTGGCTATCCCTATTTCTTCCGATGTTAGAGAAAAGAACGGTAAGAGTATCCATTGAAACTACTACCAAACGACACCGGAAAGCGCTAAAATCTCGTATTGATGCTTTAAAAAAAAAAAAACTAAACAGTGCTCATTTTTTGTCGTTTGTTTGTCTTCCCCGGAGGGCTGGCTATCCCTATTTCTTCCGATGTTAGAGAAAAGAACGGTAAGAGTATCCATTGAAACTCCTACCAAACGATACTAAAGACTATGCATTTAAACAAAAGAAAATGGTCTCATTTTCTTTTGTTTGATCATCATTAGCTGACTAACTTAACTTACTTTCCTGAGGCAGATAACCTTAAAGTGGGAACACTAGCTCATACAAAGGCCTCTATGCACAAAGTTTTTCAAGAAAACTGAATGTGTGTGAAAAAGCAGATAAAAACAGGATCCCGATTTGGGATCAATCTGCTGCCATGCTAATGCTAGGTGAATGCATTACCACTGTAATTGCAAGGAGTTGCTTTCCAATATTTGTTTACTCTGAGAAGGGAAGCGTTTCACCCAGGCATGTCTGAATTCTTGTAGTTTTCTCTAAGATAGGGTCGAATGCAGCATTGATGAAAAAAGTACTGTATTAAAAATCTAAAGCAATTTGTATTTTCCCAAAACAACTGAATTCTGAACAGTAGAGTCAAATACTGTAGTCCAAAAATTTTTGGGAATCCTTACTGGCAAACACGGGCTTTTTAATGTATGAGAGAGAGAGAGAGAGAGAGAGAGAGAGAGAGAGAGAGAGAGAGAGAGAGAGAGAGAGAGAGAGAGAGAGAGATGGTGTGTGTATGTTACAAGGGTTTTGGATATCTCAAAGACTTTTTAGTCCATCCGCAGAGACTCCATTTGCTCTTTAGTAGAGCAATGTATTTTAAGCATTTAGAGTTCTTACAATCTTGTCTAACTTATTCTTGAACTCGTTTACCGTGTTACTATTTACTACATCTGCTGGAAATCTATTCCAAGTATTTGCTATTTAGTATGTAAAGAAATTGCCACATTGAGTGATGTTGTATCTTCTGAATTCCAGTTTGTATCCGTTACCTCTGGACTGATTTGCGCTAAGCGTGAATAGATTGTTATAATCTACATTTGTTATCCCTTTAAGAATTTTGAATGCCTCTATTAATTGTCCCCTTAGTTGTCGAGTTTGTAGATCAAATAAGTTCAAACGTTCCATCCTCCGTCTATATCAAATTGCTGTAGTGTTGGAACTAGTATGGTGGTCCTAGCTTGTAATACTTTTTGTTTATCTATATCCTTCTGAATACTTGAAGGCCAGAATTGGACTCCGTATTCTAGAAGGGGTCTTACTAGTGATGTGAACAGCTATAGTACAGTGTCTTTGTTTCTGTATTTGAATAGTCTCTTTATGTAACCTATTAGTTTTTGTGCTTTCTTTTCAGCTTTTATGATCTGTTTGGTGAACTTTAAATCCTTGCTAATAATAATACCCACATCTTCCTCCTGGTCCACACTTTCTATTTTAGTAACCAGCAGTGAGTAATCTGCTTGTGGATTACTATAACCTATGTGCATAACTACATTTCCCAAAGTTGAAAGGCATTTGCCATCTTCTGGACCATTCTCCTAGCCTCATTAGATCCTCTCTTAAGGGTTCTACGCCTTCTGAGTTCGCAGCATTTGTGCCTAGTCTAGTATCGTCGGCAAATTTGGCTATCCTACAGGTTAATCCTAAATCTATGTCGTTAATGTAGATCAGAAATAGCAAAGGTCCAAAGATGGATCCTTGAGGTACTCCACTTGTAACAGTTGTCCTCTATGAAACTTTTCCTTTGATTACAACTCTCTATTTATGGTATGTTAGCCGATCTTCGATCCATTCATCTGGCTTGTCAATGATGCCTAGTGCTCTAATTTTTACCATTACTGTAATCTTTTATGAGGAACTTTGTCAAAAGCCTTTTGAAAGTCTAGGTATATGATGTCTATTACTCTGCTTTTGTCATAAATGCTAAACATGTGGAAAAATTTCAAAAGTTTGTCACACATGATCTCTTTTGTCTAAAACCATGTTGGCTGTCTATCAGGAGATTGTTTTTCTCTATATATTCTACTATTGAATCTACTATAACTGATTCAAAAATTTTGCAAGGCACTGAAGTTAGACACAGGTCTGTAGTTGACAGATTCTTCTTTTGGTCCCTTCTTGTAGATTGGAACATTGCCTAGATTCCATCCTTGTGTTGCCCTTCTTTCGTTGGCTGTATTTCAGAACATTTTGTGAAAGTGTGGGGTTATCTCTTCTTCTAGTCCTATAATCTCTCTTGGATGAATATCATCTAGACCTGGTGCCTTACACTTACTGAGTCCTTTTATTTTCTTTTTAACATCATCCATTGTAAAGGTGATTCTATTTAATGGTTGTGGCCCTTCATATTTGATAGCTGGTTCGGGAAGGGTTGTAGATTCTGACCCTGTGAATATAGTTGTGAAATATGAATTAATCAGTTTGGCTTTTTCCAAATCATTTGTTATAAAATTACCCTCCAAGTCTCTTAATGGGCTAATGTTGTTTTTGATTGGTTTTCTACTGTTTACATTTGCAAAAAATTCTTTTGGGTTTTCTTTACTAGCTGAAGCTACTCTTTTCTCTTCATTGATCTTGGCCTTTCTAACTACTGTAGTTTATCTACTTATCCACTTAACTTCTTGTGCTCGGAAATTTCATGAATTGAAGGCTGCGGACCCATTGATTTATGTTTCCTGTCTCTACTTATTATTGCATTGGCTATTTCTTTTTAGAACCACTTAGGTTGTGGAGTTTCGTTTGGTAAAATTTTTCTATGCAGTATACATTTAACCCTTTTTTTTATATATTTCTATACAGGAGTCCGATTGTGTATCTATTTTCCTTGTTTTGTCTTATTCTAAATCCTAGGTTTTATCCAGTTATTCCGTCTGTAGTCTAGCTTGCTTTTTTATAATTTTCCTTTCTTTTACATGAGGAATATTTACCTGAAACCTAACTATTTTGCTGACACTTTTGCCAATATTTTTGCCTACTGAAACACTGAATACTAGTGTGTTATTTCTCCTAGTTGGTTTATCAACACAATGATGGAGGAATTCATTGTTGATAAATTCTAGTAACCTATGTCCCTCTGTGTTTGATGTAGCACTAATAGAGTCCCAGTTTACTGCTGCATTGAAGTCTCCCATTATGACAGCTAAATTCTTGTCCAAGTTGTCTATACAGCTCTTTGTCCTATTCTTGTGTTTGATGTGATGGTCTGTATATTTTTAGTATGAACAAGTTTTTTCATATGATATTTACATTTGCACCTGTCACTTCACATTCGGTTTCTAATTTAATTTCTATGGGAGTTCAAGTGATTTTTAACATAGAGCATTACCCTTCCACCTTTTTTTATCAAGCGATCCTCCTTGAAAAGCTTGAAACCTGGGATTTTGTATTCTCCAATAAAATCCTATGACATCTAGTTCCTCACTAGCTATCATTGCCCTGAAGTTTTCCACTTTCTTTTTAATTGACTAACCATTAAATTGTGCCACTCTGAGGAAATTTTCTGTCTCCTTTTTCTTCCTCTGTGGTTTTCCTAGTTTCCCAGATTTACTAGTGTTTTAATTTTACTTTTATCTGCATTATCCATGCTTTCTGCCAAATTTTCTCTATTTGTTGGAGGATTTTCTGAGGGTCTAGTAAGTTCTTAGCCTACTGTGTTTAAGTACAGTAATTGTACAGGCTGAGATTAAGTTGGTTTCTTCACTAAAGTATTCCGTCTCTTTTGAATAATTTTCTATTGCCATAAAAAGTGTCCCAAAGATCTATAAATTTAACATTCTTTTTCTGGCATGTGGACTCAGGCCTTTCGTTTATCCCTATGGCCTTACTGACATTGAGTCTTGGGAGAATACCTATAATTATACTGTAGTAGTATTGGTCTTGTTTCTAGCCATTTCAACAGTTTTTTTCTAGCTGTTTAGCCGAAGATTCTCTTTGGCCAGCAGTATCCTTTCTTAGGAATAGGTCATTTCCGGTTGCCTGAACAACAATAAGGGTCTTCTTGTTCTCTGTTGTATTCCTACTAACTACTTCTATCTTCTGTGTGTTGGCACCTGGATAGGACCTCTCCTTTCTTTTCTTTTTGAAGATGACGTGCTCACCTTGGTCCTTTACCAGAGAGTCTCCAATTAACAATGTCTTGTCTTTTTCTTCCTCTGCTAAGGGGGTGGATCGGTTTTTAGTGGTAGTTACATTTCTAGGCTGTTTAGTATTCTTGGTCTTAGTTACCCTTCCTCTAGTAGGTTTCATGAACTCTGCTTTTGTTGGTTACTTCCCCTCTAGGTTCTGTCCTTGAATTTACCTTATTTTCCATTTATTGGATACTAATCCCATTTTCTACCATATCATCTATGACTTCTTTGTCCCTTATTTCTAACTGTTGGAACTTGGACATGATCTCTATCAATTGTTTTCTTAGTTCTTGGTTTTCCTTTTTCAATTTTTCTCTTTCCTCTTCCTGCTATCAGAACAGGCATACACTATTACGGTGCAGGTTTGCAGCACACCCTTCTTTGAAATCTATGCACCATTTTTTATTTGGCCTTTTACACATCTGTGCTTTAACTAAGTTCTCACTCCCTCTTAATTTCACTGTGATATTGTCTAATGTGTGTCTATTTGGAAATCTCAGCTAACAACTTCTATAATTATTAGCTTTGTGACCACTAATGTAAAGAGGGGATGGCTGATAGCTACACACCTGCTGCTGCATCCGCTTAATCCTGAATGACTCTCCATCTGCTCTGTCCCTAACCTCCCATAAGTGCTCCCAAACCAACAGTCAAGTATCCTTAATGTTGGGCTGTCCCTAACGTGCTGCAGCTCCCAATTGAATAGCATAAGGCAGAAGCCTGTTTTCGCGCCAGAATTGAAAGTGGAAGGCTAGCGATTACTGGGATTTCCAGACATCCAGGAACAGCCAGATACTGGCTTTTTTAGATGGCCAGTACTCCAACAAAGCAGAAGAGCTATGTCAACCTCATGAGCAGTTGAGCCTATTTCGTTAGGGGTCGGTCACAGGAAGTGGTCAGCTATTACACGTTAGGAATGTGCCTTGCAGGGCATTGATAGCACTATTCCATTCTTGCGTCCCATCACCCTGGGAGTCATCCATCCCAGTCTCTCGAAACTTTCGAGGGAGTTCATAGTGTTGTTTATAGAGGTTCCAAAGCCTCTGCTTTGACGCATGAGGTAGCTATTAGCTCCTTAATATCTATATCAGTAAAGCTGGTTATAAATAGCCGTTGTATCTAAATAACTATTTTTTTCTATTTTATTTTATTTATTTTTAATTTCTTTACCTTATTTTGAATCAGGAAAGATTGAAGGTTGATTTTGGATAAAAGGGTTGAGAAAGAGAGAAAAACAGAAATAGGAAAATGTAGAAGAGTAAATGGTGATCTGGTTCTAGTCTGGATGCTCAGAGCTGATCTTAGCGGCAAAGTTAAACATACTGGGTTGGATAAAACCTGCTATCGCCCACCCCTTTATCCCATCGCGCAAGCTCTCTCACATCAACAAAGTGCTGAGAGAGAGAGAGAGAGAGAGAGAGAGAGAGAGAGAGAGAGAGAGAGAGAGAGAGAGAGAGAGAGAGAGAGATATTAGAAGGAAATTGTAAAATCCTTTGATAACCTCTCTTGCCTTGCAGCAGAATTGGGCTCTAGAAGGAATTTGCTTCTATAAACACTCACTTAAAATGTGAATTCTGGATAGCACACACGTAATTGCCAACAATTATCTATTCCAAGCACAAAGGTTTCTCAATATGAAAACCTACCATTGAGCTCTTACGTTTAGAGTGAAATAAACCACTTATTCCAGCCTTTGCCTTTGGTGCCTTGATCCAGGTTAGCTGTGAACTTAAATCCCATGCAAGCCTAGGTCGCAAGGTATTGAGAGATTATTATTATTATTATTATTATTATTATTATTATTAATTGCTAACCTACAACCCTAGTTGGAAAAGCAAAATGCTATAAGCCCAGGGACCCCAACAGGGAAAATAGCGCAGTAAGGAAAGGAAACAAGGAAAATTAAATATTTTGAAAACAGTAACAACATTAGAATATTTCCTATATAACCTGTAAATACTTTAACAAAACAAGAGGAAGAGAAATTAGACAGAACAGCGTGCCCGAGTGTACCCTCAAAGAAATGAACTCCAACCCAAGAAAGTGGAAGACCATGGTGCAGAGGCTATAGCACTACCCAAGACTAGAGAACATTGGTTTAATTTTGGAGTGTCCTTCTCCTAGAAGAGCTCCTTACCATAGCTAAAGAGTCTCTTCTACCCTACCAAGAGGAAAGTAGACACTGAACAATTACAGTGCAGTAGTTAACCCCTTTGGTGAAGAAGAATTGTTTGGTAATCTCAGTGTTGTCAGGTGTATGAGGATAGAGGAGAATCTGAAAAGAATAGGCCAGACTATTCGGTGTATGTGTAGGCAAAGGGAAAGAACCGTAGCCAGTGAGAAGGATCCAATGTAGTACTGTCTGGCCAGTCAAAGGACCCCATAACCCTCTAGCAGTAGTATCTCAATGGGTGGCTGGTGCCCTGGCCAACCTACTACCTACTAAATTGTTTCAAGACATCCTCTCAGGTGAAAACTACAAAGCTCCAGGCCTGCTGCGAGCTTGAATCGTATCTAGCATGGCTCACAAGGTATTGAGAAATTGCTTGCTTCAAACAAAACTCTTAGGTGAAAGGATAGCTTTCACCTTTGGCGCCACAATCCAGAATTGCTGAGCATAAATCATGTACTGAGTCAAGCTCGTGAAGGGTTGAGAGACTACTTGCTACAAGAAACTCTCTGGTGAAAGGATAGCTTTCACCTATGTGTCATAGGTGAAAGCTGTCCTTTCATCTGAGACAGCAGCCAAGCTTTCCTAGGAACTCTGAAGAGCTAGAGCATTCTCCTATTGGAAACACAAGGATGCTTCAGAGCTGCCTTTACTGTATTGATAAACTATCAGGCTCTCTTCCTACCCTTCAAGTGATGTGCCTGCCACTGCACAGGAGGCCCAAGCCTAAACTCGGCACACACGGATGGTTGTGAAAAACCATGTCCCCAATATGACGCAAAAAGAGAGAGAGTAGATCTACATCAGTCTAGCCATAGGCCAGTTGCATATTTCCTTCTTTTCCCAGGTAAGTATAAATCCCTTACTTCCCATCCATCACAATCAACAGCCAGCATACACTTGCTAGAAAAAGAAATATGAAAAGTTTGGTTAAGAGTGCAACAGTATGTCCGTACTCATTGCGGCCGAAAACACAAGTGCTGAACTTCATAAAGGTAGAGGGGCAAGACTTCTTGCACACGTTCACCACCTGTCGTTGACTATCCCATTACTGATTTCAATAGCTGCTTCAGGTTGCACTAAAAACATATTCCTTATTTATAGGACAAAAAGCTTGCATATTTGTAGGAACAAAGATATCTATTGGAAATTGGAAATTCTAAAAAAAAAAAATATTTTAATCATGACTATATTTCAAGATCAAAATATTTGTATTATTTATTCTGCTTAACAGTGAAGAGGAGTTTTCAAGCACAAGTTTTCAAGTTATTAACCTAAGTAGAGTAATGCTTCCAAGCTATTTTTTATTTTACAGCAAATAATGAAAGTACAGTACCTGTAAAATCATTGAAAATTATCAGATACTTTACTTATTCACAGATATAGTACAGTACTTGAAATGCTTCTTTGACAGATCATCTCAAGATAATATTATCAAAGTAAATTTTCCACAAACCTCTCTCTTATTTTCCAAAGACCTTATGCCCTCTTCAAAAACAGTGACTATATTCTAGGTTGTAAAGTAGAGTAAAATATTTGGTAATGTTTAATACAAAAACAAAGAGCATATTCAAATACCTCATACCCTCTGCAATAGATTCTGACATCATGTATTCTAAATTAGTTCAAAACTTTAAAATCAAAATATTCATTACTGCATGAGAATACTGAGACAGAGCCTATTCAGCATAAAGAAAAGAGAAAAACCTTTATATCAAATATTATCTCACCTAGCAACAAGTTTTCTCCAATAATCTACAGAAACAGCTGGAGCCAAAGCAAGAGCATGATCCCACTGATGCAGACGAATCATCAATTCACAATACTGCTGAAGGGCACCACAACGAAGATAAGATTCTGCAAGAGCCTCCTGACTTTCACTAGTAGAATATTTACGGCTGCCAACCCCACTTCCTCGGTTAGAATCAATCTCATGCTCTGCTGCCATTGCCTGGTTACAAAAATGGTAATAATGTTGACTTTAAAAGTTTCATCACCGAAGGTCAAGTTTTTTGTAGACTGATGACAAATAAATTTTTTTGCATATGTAATACAACAAAAATTAAGTAGTCTCATTCTGTTGCATAAAACTTCTTTTGATAAAGGAAGAAACAATTTTCAAGAGCAAAACTTAAATAAATTCAAAATGCAATGACAGTGTGTGTACTTACCAGTGAACACTTTACAAGATGTGAATGATGCATGATGGACTGTGTGTAGTTTGGAGATAACTGAGAGATTTCCGTGTGACCCTGAAGCACAAACACAAGATCCCATAGGTTCTTCACTCGCACATCGCCCTGAAATAGGACACTGTTTAGCAAAATATACTCCAAGAAATAACAGTACAGTAAAACCTTAAACAATGGTAAACAAATTACATACTGTATACAGTAAAAAATAAATGTAGAACATATTGTACAATGTAGGATTTTCCCATGTTTGCGAAATATAAGGGACCACATTATACTTGTTACCTTTTTATTAAACTAAAATTTTGTTATCCTTACTAATAGTGTAAACAAATTCTTTTAGATAGTAAAAAACAGCATTAACTCTTTGAGCACTGCAGTCAGCCCTCCATATCTGCAGTTCTGTCTGGGATTTTATGCTTTTGTACCACAGAGAACCTAACCTATTAAATAAAAAATCACATATTCGAGGGTTCATGATAAGTACTCTCATGGCACGACGATTTCAAACCAACTGTGCTTCTTTGTACATGGGTCACTTTGCGCCCAGCTCATTTTTCGCCTTTCCTCTACGCCCAGCACAAGATCCCATCTCTCGCTGACTTGGCCTCACTCGTGCTTCATGTGTCTCGCGTGTACATCTCCTGCATCATCTGAAGTGCATTTTGTCCAACTTTTGCCTTGCCTTTGTTTGAAGATCATGGCCCCTAAGCGAGGTGCTTCTACTTCCAAATATATTTGTAAGTACAGTGCATACATAATCAGTTGATGCATACCATACATTTGTATTTTCACTAGAGTACAGTACGGACCAAACATAAATCATCAGTGTTTTGTTTTTGTTTTTACAAAAGTGCGACATGTACTGAACAAGTCTATACCGTACTCTTGTATTTACCGTACATTATCAAAATACTGTACGTAATATATGACTAATGAATGTATTTTTTTCCAACAGCTATGAAATGTACATATAATTATATAATACTCCTGTATTGTAAAAATATCTATACCGGGTTAATGTGCTGTAGATATGTAATTCCCTACAGTACTGTACAAGAGACGACACATCAAGAGTTGCGTCATGCTTCAAGCCTACATAGAACTTCGTACAACAGAGGTCTTTGTATAAAATATGTGCACTTAGTTAATCTTCAATTTGTTCCGTAACCGAAATACAAACCACGCTATTTACATAAGGTTTACCTTTTAGCGCAGCTAAAATGACGAGCCAATAGTTTTAACGAGGGTTAATTACCCCCGCGCTAGTTAGCAGGGGGTGGGGAAGGGTAGCTTGCTATCCCTTCCCCCTCCACACACCGGTGACTTGCTTCACTTCACTTTTGGCTCGGCGGTGATCAGACGTGTCTGCTCATCGTCCTCGTGACAGCCTTTAATTTTCTGCTTTTTCTTTACAGCGT
The DNA here is from genome assembly GCF_036898095.1 of Palaemon carinicauda. Taxonomy (NCBI): domain Eukaryota; kingdom Metazoa; phylum Arthropoda; class Malacostraca; order Decapoda; family Palaemonidae; genus Palaemon; species Palaemon carinicauda. The sequence goes on from NC_090759.1 coordinate 49,874,032, forward strand.
GTGTGTTGGTTGGAAGTTGACCTTCATTATTATTTCTTTACAATGCGTACATGCCCTGGAGTTGCCGGTCGTCCTTGTGGGACTTTCATGTCGGATGTAACTAAGGATCCGCACACCCTTTGCCCTCAATGTCGGGGCTGACGGTGTGACCAGGAGAACATGTGCCGTGAGTGCAGGGAGTGGTCTGCCTCCCAGTGGGAGAGGTTTGGCCGTCGGCGTAAGAAGAAGTCCAAGAGAGACCGTTCTCCTTCGGGGTTAGCCTTGAAGGAGGAAGGTTCTCGGGACTCTTATTCCGCCGCCCAAACCTCCTCCGAAGCTCCCCCTCGTCCGCCTCCTAAGGAGAGTCGGCCGAGTGGTAGCGCAGGCCCTAGTTCTGTTTCCCGACCTTGGGTGGGGGGAGAGGGCGTCGCCCCCCATAGCGAGGCGGTTCCCCCTCCTCCTCCGGGGGAGGTTATTGATAATGCCTTAACCAATGATGATCTTTTACAGATTTGGTCGTCCCTGGGGCTTAAGGGCTTGCCCTCCAGGGTCGCTTTTATTGACCTTGTCTCGTTGGGGGCCGCTGTTAAGTAGTCGCCGGCGGTAGCAGAGGTAGACCCTCTATCTATTGTCGACGTCGTGGTGACAGAGGCCTCCGACGTGGCTGGGCAATCCGCCGCAGGTGCTGTTGCGGATGATGGTGCTAAAGGCTCTCCTCCCCCTTCCGTACATCCTTCGAAGGGGGAAGTGAGTCCTTCGGTCTCTGCTGCTGCTCAGCTTCCTTCTGAGGGAAGTGCTTTGACGGAGACTCCCTTTCGGAGGACCGATGGTCCCGACGATCTCCCCCGAGGCCGCCTCCGCCGTAAGGCTCACCGTCCGCTACGCCGCAAGGGCCTCCCTTCCCCTTATAAGGGGGTTAAGAGGCGCCTTTTTGGGTCTTCCTCCGAGGGGAACTCTCCTCGTCAGCCTCAACCTACAGCTCCGTCTTCCTTGGACCTCTCTGCAGACCGTTCACCAACTCCTGCCAGATCTTCGCCTTCTGGAGAACTCGTCACCCGACGGGCAACGGTCCCTTCGGGGCTAAGGGATCCTTCCCTTCCACGAGCAGTGCTAGCGCACAGGCGCTCTCCTGCTCGTCAGCGCTCTCCTGCTCGCCAGTGCTCTCCTGATCGTCAGCGCTCTCCTGATCGTCAGCGCTCTCCTGCTCGTCGGCCATCTCCTGCTTGTCAAGACTCTCCTGCTCGCCGACGCTCACCTGCTCGTCGGCGCTCTCCTGATGTTCGCCCTCCTCGCCAGCGCTCTCCTGCTCGTCAGCTCTCTTCTGAGCATCAGCGCTCATTTGAGGACCATCGCCCTGCGGTCTCTGACCATCCTACAGTTCCTGCTGAGCTCCCTGCTCACCATCTGCCTGATCCTGTGGCTACGCAACATCGTGCTGCGCGTGTGTCAAAAGCACATGTTCGCCAACGCGCCAGCGATCTTCCAGTTCCTGCTCGTGAACGCGCCGCGCCACCTGCCCTCGCCGTGCCACCTGCCCTCGCCGCGCCACCTGTCCTTTCACAGGACACGCGTCGACCTTCTGCTCGCCAGCGATCTCCTGCTCGCCAGCGATCACCTACGCGCCAGCGATCACCTGCTCGCCAGCGTTCACCTGCTCGCCAGCGCGCACAGGCGATTTTAGTATCGCCTATTCAACAGCGCTCTACAAGTCAGCGATCACCTGTCTCTCGGCGATCTCCGGATCGCCCGCGTGTGTTACAGCCGGCGCGCCAACGTTCTCCAAGGCTTCTGAAGGAACATGGTTCGCCAGCTACTAGCTCGCCATCGCGCGATCGCCCACCTGCGCATGCTGCTCGCCATCGCGCGATCGCCCACCTGCGCATGCTGCTCGCCATCGCTCGCCATCGCGCGATCGCCCACCTGCGCATGCTGCTCGCCATCGCGCGATCGCCCACCTGCGCATGCTGCTCGCCATCGCACGCCATCGCGCCATCGCTCACCTGCGCATGCTGCTCGCCATCGCTCACCAACGCGTCGACATGCCACAACACGCCATCGCCAACCTGCGCGTCAGCGCTCACCAGCTCATCATCGATCGCCTGTGGATCTACATCGCCAGCGGTCTTCCTCACCCACGCGGCAGCGCGTTTCCTCGCCGTCGCGCCAACGCTTGCGTTCGCCGCCTCGGACACGCGTTCATTCACCTGCCCACCCTCGCGTTCATTCACCTGCCCACCCTCGCGCCTACTCGCCTGCGCGACCGCTCGCCTGCGCACCCGCGCGATCATCCACCTGCGCGCCCGCGCGATCGCTCGCGCCCGCGCGACCATCGTTCGCGGCGAATTCCGCAGCCGGTGGTAGCAGCAGGAACGCGTTCCTAGACGGCACTTGGGATCACCTCCACCCAAACACAGGTTGGTAGTGCAGGACGAGGAGAGGTTAGTACATCATTCTTCCCCACCTTCTTTTCAGGCAGGTACCGTGGTGTCCACTCCAAAGGATCGCCCGATACCCTTCCCTTTAGCGAGGATTTCGGACTCTGTGTCCTTGGAGCAACAGACTTGGTTTGGTCCTCTGGCACGGGCGTTAGTGAGGGTTATGAAGCCAGCACTCGCCGACCAGGGTAACAAACCAACGGCTGTCTCTCCTACGCTGAAGAGAAAGAGAGGAGTGGACTTCGTGGTGACTTCCCCCAGGGCGAAGTTGGTTCCCAAGAGGTCGGTCGTGAAGGTCCCTTCTCCTGCACGAGTGCTTTCTCCTTCTCCCGTGGACGAGGCCTTTCCGTCCTCAGGTGAGTCCAGTGGGGCGGTAGTCTTCCCCTCGGCACCAGGGGGGGAGACTTCGCTTCATGCAGGAGAATCGTCTCGTGAGGAAGGGGCCCCTCGAACCTCTTTGTTGGGATCCTGTATCCCTCCCAGGAGGGAATCCAAGGACTCAAAGACCGTCCCTAAATCCTCTGAAAGGATTCGTCAGGAACCCACGACTACCCGGGGGAATGTCCACGTGTCACCCCAGGAAGAGATCCCTGGGGCAGGAGACTTAGCTGCCAGCCCGCAGGGAGGAGAACAGCAAGAATCCGAACAAGCCTTCTGGCAGGTCCTAAGCCTGATAAGGCAACTTAACGGGCTTATGGATCCAGTCATCGCCCCCTGTGAAGGCAAAGACACGATTTTGGATGAAGTGTTTGACGTTCGGAAGGCCCCTAAGACCAGTGCGGCTCTGCCCTGGTCTCGGGGGCTGAAGAGTGCCAGGGCTAGGGCCAACGCTCAGCTCGCACTTCTTGCCTCCTCCAGTCGTTCCACTGCCGGGAACAAGCCATCCCTCCTCCTCGTCTTCAGCAGAGGAGGTATTTCGAGATCCTGGGTGAGCACAACCTCGCTCTTCCTCTCCATCACTCTGTGGAGGAGCTGGCGAAGGGAGTTCCCCTTGAGAAGCTCTCTGCCAGGCAGGTGTCGTTCTCGGCGGCAGAGATCCTTAGCCACGAGAAGGTCGCTAAGTGTGCCATGCAGGCCACTTCGTGGCTGGACTTTTGGCTAGGATCTCTGGGCATCCTATTGCGATCGGAGGACTTGTCTAAGGAGACCAATAGGAAGGCCCTGGAGACCTTCTTGCTTTCGGGCACCCGCTCCATCGAGTTTTTGGCGCACCAGGTTACCACCCTGTGGGCCAACTCGGTGTTGAAGCGTCGCGATGCTGTGTCCGAGAGATTCCATCCGAAGGTCCCCGCCGTGGATGTGTGTAGGCTCCGACATGCTTCCCTTCTGTGGGAGAACCTGTTTGAGCCTCAAGACATGGAGCGAACGGCTGAAAGGTGGAGGAAATCCAGCACGGACTCCCTCCTCCAGAGGGCCCTTACAACTCGGCCCTATAAGCCTCCAGCCCCGCCACAACAGCAGCAACAGCCTCGTAAGGCTCCCAAACAGGCACCGGCAGTTAAGAAGGTGGTGTCTAAGCCCCAGCCCTTTCCAGCCAAGGTCAAGAGGGGCGGTAAGTCCTCCAGGGGAGGCAAGACTCCTAGGGGTGGCGGCCGCGGCCGCAAGCCCTAGGGGTGGCAGTCCCCCTGCGTGTCCACCTGTGGGGGGATGCCTTCAGCGTTGCGTCCGCAGGTGGCAGCAACACGGGGCCGATGCTTGGACGGTCTCAGTGATCGGCCAAGGCTATTGCGTCCCGTTCACAACATCTCAACCTCCCCTGACAGCGAATCCAGTGTCGTTGAGCTCCTATGCCACGGGATCGGCAAAGGGGCTGGCCCTTCAGGCCGAAGTCGAGACCATGCTCGAGAAGGGTGCTCTCCAGGAGGTCGTGGACGGCTCCCCAGGCTTCTTCAGTCGACTCTTTCTTGTAGAGAAGGCTACTAGAGGCTGAAGACCCATCATCGATCTCTCAGCTCTGAACAGGTTTGTCAAGCAAACCCGGTTCAGCATGGTGACAGCAGACACGGTCAGACTTGCGGTGAGACCACAAGACTTCATGTGTACACTGGATCTAAAGGACGCGTACTTCCAGATCCCAATCCATCCGTCTTCCAGGAAGTACCTGAGATTTTGCCTTAGACAACAAGATCTACCAGTTCAAGGTGCTGTGTTTCGGTCTCTCCACAGCTCCTCAGGTGTTCACCCTGTTTTCATCTTGGGCGCACAGGAACGGCATTCGTCTCCTTCGTTATCTGGACGATTGGCTGATCCTAGCAGACTCGGAGTCGACCCTTCTTCGGCACCGAGACAGGCTTCTGGATCTTTGCCAGGATCTGGGGATCGTGGTAAACCTCGAGAAGTCCTCTCTGCAGCCGTCCCAACGACTGGTTTATCTAGGCATGCTAATAGACACCAATCTCCACAAAGCCTTTCCATCAGACGACCGGATAGCAAGACTGAGGAGGGTGGCGGAACCCTTCCTCAGGCGAAAAGAACTCCCCGCCCAATTGTGGTTGCGTCTCTTAGGTCACCTATCCTCCCTGGCCTGTCTGGTTCCAAACAGCCGCCTCAGGATGAGATCCCTTCAATGGCGGCTCAAGTCCTGGTGGAATCAAGGATCCGATTCCCCGGACATTCTGATCCCACTGGGGTCTCTGGAACAGACGGACTTGCGGTGGTGGTTGGTCGACGAGAACCTGCGGAAGAGAGTGAGTCTTCTCGTCCTCCCCCCGGAATTGACTCTGTTTTCGGACGCGTCAAAAGAAGGGTGGGGGGCGCACGTTCTGATCCAGAGGGCCTCAGGCCTTTGGTCAGAATCAGAAAAGTGCCTACACATCAACCTGCTAGAATTGAAGGCCGTCTTTCTGGCTCTTCAGCAGTTCAAACGGTCCCTGGCGGGTCACTCCGTGGTGGTGATGAGCGACAACACCACGGTAGTGGCTTATATCAACAAGCAGGGAGGCACTTTTTCGCAACAGCTATCCCATCTTGCAGTAGAGACTCTGAGGTGGACCGAAACCCACTCGATAACACTATCAGCTCGCTTCATTCCTGGCAAGAGGAATGTGCTCGCCGACAGTCTGAGCAGGGCTTCGCAGATAGTGAGTACCGAGTGGTCTTTGGATCCTCAGATAGCCAACAAAGTCCTGACTTTGTGGGGTTCCCCGACCGTGGACTTGTTCGCAACAGCCTTGAACTTCAAGCTGCCCCTGTACTGCTCCCCAGTCCCGGACCCCAAGGCACTCTGGCAAGATGCTTTCCAGCAACGGTGGGACAACATCGACGTGTACGCCTTCCCACCGTTCTGTCTGATGAGAAGGGTGCTCATCAGGACCAGACTATCGGTCAACTGTTCGATGACTCTGGTATCTCCGCTATGGCATCACGCGGAATGGTTTCCGGACCTTCTGCAGCTCCTGACGGAACTCCCGAGGGAGCTTCCTCCACGACACGAGCTTCTCAGACAACCCCACTCCAGCGTCCCTCACAGGGCTGTACCCTCGCTTCGGCTTCACGCCTGGAGACTATCCAGCGTCTCCTCGCGGAGAGAGGCTTTTCGCAACAGGTTGCGGAGAGAATGTCTCGGCACCTGCGAAGGTCCTCTGAGGGAGTCTACCAAGCAAAGTGGAGAGTCTTTTGTGGTTGGTGTCGTGGAAGGGGTATCTCTCCACTCTATGCCACTATTCCAGCAATAGCGGACATCCTCGTGTATCTGCGGGAAGAAATGCGCCTTTTTGTCTCAGCAGTGAAAGGCTATCGCTCAGCCTTAAGCTTGGCCTTCAGATTGAAGGGCGTGGATATTTCTTCATCGCTAGAACTCTCTTTACTCATACGTAGCTATGAGCTTACCTTCCCCCAGTCGGAAGTGAGACCCCCTCCTTGGAACGTGGTTCGAGTCCTCAGGTTTCTTAAGAGACCTCCCTTCGAGCCATTACACCAGGCCTCCGATCGCCACCTGTCTTGGAAGACGGCTTTCCTACTCGCCTTGGCTTCGGCCAAGCGGGTTAATGAACTTCATGGTCTCTCGTACGACATCGCCCATTCAAGGGGATGGGGGGAGGTAACGTTCAGGTTCGTCCCTGAGTTTGTTGCCAAGACTCAGAATCCTGGAGTGCCGGATCCTCGGTTCGACTCTTTCAGGATCGCGAGTCTCCGTTCTGTAACAAGCGACCCAGACCAGCTGCTACTATGTCCAGTGATGTGTCTGAGGCACTACTTGAAGAGAACGGCTGCAGTCCGTCCTCAAGTGCGAGCTTTGTTTGTGAGCACAGGCAGGACTAAGAGGAGGGTCACCAGGAACACCATCTCAGCTTGGATTCGAAGGGTTATCCACCATGCCCTGAATTCTGACCCTCCTCCGTCCCGTCGCCCTCGGGCCCACGATGTCAGGGGTATTGCTACATCCCTGGCCTTCAAGAGAAACTTCTCTGTGACGCAGGTACTTCAAGCTGGGGTCTGGAAGCGTCAAACGACCTTCACAGCCCACTACCTGCAAGACGTGACCCACAGGAGCCTCGATACGTTTTCTATCAGCCCTGTGGTGGCTGCACAACAGCTGGTCTAACCTCAGGCTCCTTTTTGGACAAGTAGCAGTAGGTTGAGGGCGTTGTTACCCGGTCTTAGTCTGCGTGAATGAAAGAGTATGTCTGACCCTTACTTCTTTCTTCATTCTCCCCTCTCTTGGGGAAGCAGCATCCTGGTCCTCGCATAGCTGACCTCGACCTCTGCAGGTAACCCATGCTTCTTTGTGCTCCTAGTATTAAGCTTAATACTGTTGCGTCTCCCATACCCTGACGAGGTGGTATTGGGAACGTCCTATCCTAGAATTCCTATCTGAAGGTCTCAAGGTCAACTTCATAGGACGAGTCACACTCTCCTCCTCACACTGCTTATGTAGGCCACTCGTTCCTAGCGATGCTAGGAACTTGTGAGGTACAGGGGCTCCCTCTCTCTAGTGCTGCTCACTAAGGGATCGAGCCCCGGGCAAGCCGAAGTCAGTAAGGCTGGGGACTTTCCACCCTTCCTAAGGGGTAAGTCACCCTATGTAAATAGCGTGGTTTGTATTTCGGTTACGGAACAAATGACAAATTCGAAGATAATTTGTATTTTTCCTAACCATACAAACCTTAGCTATTTACACATATGTGCCCGCCATCCCTGACCCCCAAGTCAAGTCCTACCTCTAAGTGAAGTGAAGCAAGTCACCGGTGTGTGGAGGGGGGAGGGGTAGCAAGCTACCCTTCCCCACCCCCCGCTAACTAGCGCGGGGGTAATTAAACCTCGTTAAAACTATTGGCTCGTCATTTCAGCTGCGCTAAAAGGTAAACCCTATGTAAATAGCTAAGGTTTATATGGTTAGGAAAAATACAAATTATCTTCGAATTTGTCATATCACTGTATATATATTGTACAGTAATATACTGTATAAAATTGTTTATAAACTTTACTGTACAGAACTGTGCGTAAATACTAATACTCTACAATACTGTATGTAAAATTAGACTACGTGTGCATTTGGTTATCAAACAGTGAGAGTCGTCTTAACGAAAACAGTGAATACTTACTGTATAGTGCTAGCTTTGCTAATTAAGCTGTACTGCAGTGCTATAATACTACTGTACATATATCACAGTAATATACACTACAGTATCATAGAGTATTATATTAGATAGGAACAAGACACTGTTATGTTGTTACAAGTGTCCCTACGACAACTCTATTGTTACGTACTGTACTTTAACGTAGCCTTACTGGTTACAGTACGTAGTACATGTGTGCACATGTACTGTACACTAACTGAATTTGTTCATTTACTAACACAATCCTTACACTGTGATAGAAATCAAGTAAAAACAATATTAGTCAGTGATTGGTGTGTTAGTTCACTGTGCGTAAGCAATGGGCAGTGATTTAGTAGGTTAGGAGTTATCCCATCCTAAGGCAGCAAGTATTTGCGAATTCTCGGTCTTCACGCCTGTCTCTGTTACCTAACTCCTGCGAATATGGAGGGCTGACTGTGTTAGAGGTATTCTATGTCCAGTAATTTCAAGTTTATCTTTTACGTTCATTATTTACGTGAAATTTTTTTTTTTACAAAAATTGAAATTATACATCAGGTGATGAAAGGTCTTGCTTCTTTAGGCTCCTGGTTGCAAGCTGCCTTTTCCTGTGGCAGGGTACTGTACTGCATTCTCTCTCTCCTTCACTAACTCCACTAATACCACCAATATTATACAAATATTAGAGCACATTTTCTCTTCTTTATGTTAGCAAGATGTTTTGATTGTATTTTCCTCTTAGTCATAATGAAACTCCTGCTGAAACAAGGAAAAACTATAAATTTTATATACAGTGATTTATGTTTTTCCTAGCTATACAAATATGAGTCATTTAATGGGTTACTTCTGGTTTAGATTCTTACAGGAAGACAAAAAAAAAAAAAAAATTGGTAGATAGCATCATGCTATGCTGCTGGGCACCCAGTGCGCATGACAGATTATGCTTGTCTGAAGCGTCTAGTCACAACACTCTTCTGATCAAAGACTTGAGGGGAGGGTGAGGCAGGACTTTTGGTAAATAACTGAGGTTTATATAGCTAGGAAAAATACAAATTATATAAAATTTGTAGTTTATTCCTACATGGATACAAACTTCTGAATTATTTGCTGGGGAATCTTTCTTTGGTGGGAGGAAGTCTCCGTGCTGTAGGAGGTGTTCCCTTTACCCCTGGATACAATTACTATAGTAATAGCCAAAGATCAAACTAAATTATTTGTGAACAGTACAGTCGGCTCGTACAAGGCAGGGCCTTCTTTTCCATTCAAAAGTGCTTTACCAGGGTGAAGTGAAAGGAACATCAAGTGACTTATAATATTAATACAGTAATACCTTGAGATACGAGCTTAATGTGTTCCAGGACCCGAGCTCGTATATAAATTCGCTTGTATCTCAGATAAATTTTTCCCATTTAAAATAACTAAAAACAAATTAATTCGTTCCCACCCTCTGAAAAAACACCTAAAAACAGTATATTACAGTGGAAATACATGTTTTTAATTGTTCTAATTCACATTCTACACGCACAAAATAAGAATTACCTATGTACTGGTTATGATCTGCACTAAAATGTGACATTATTATGGAGTTCTTACCTTCGAGACAAACGGTAGCGGCTAACGGCGGTGTGTGCGGAAGAGGAGGGAGAGAGAACCGGTAGGAGAGAGATTTGACGGCAACACGTTCGGTACACACACTTAAAAATAAATGTTGATCTTACATTACACTAAACTTAATTCTAATTTTATTTTCATTTTCATTTTTTTACTTTTCTTCTTCCGGCTTGGCTATTTTTACCTCGCTTTCACCTTCACTTTTTGCGAGCCTTTTTAAAAGGAACCTATCTGGGGATGTTTGCTTTTGTCTCCCCTTCAAAATGTTATGAAAATGACATACACAAGTGTTGTCACAGAAGGCTAACGCAGGACCACACGCCAACTTGTCCGGGAGCTTCTTTTCCATAAAATCAGAAAACTTCTGCCGTCTCTGATTTCCTTCATAGAAAGGCAGTCCTCCTCTTCCACCTCCTCCTTGCTACTGAGCTCCTGCAACACCTTCGAATGTTGCATTTCCTAGAGCTCGATCAAATCCTGTGTCGTGAGCTCTTCCTGATGCTCCTCGACAAGGTCATTCACGTCTGCTTCATCTACCTCCAGCCCCATGGACTTTCCAAGAGACACGATTTCATCCACCACAATAGGTTCGGGTTCATCAGGGTCTGGCGTATCGAACCCTTCAAAGTCCCTCTAGCTGGCCACAATTTCTTCCATGCTGAATTAAGAGTTCTTTGTGTGACACCCTGCCATGCGTTGTCAACAATTTTTAAGCAATGGACAAAATTGAAATGTTCCTTCCAAAATTCACGAAGGGTGAAAATGGTGTTGTCTGTGACATTGAAGCATTTCTTGAAGAAATGCTTCGTGTACAGTTTTTTAAAGTTGGAAATTACTTGTTAGTCCATGGACTGGAGGAGTGGCGTGGTGTTGGGCGGGAGATAAAGGACCTTGATGAACCTGTACTCATCAAGAACGTCCTCTTCGAGACCAAGAGGGTGACCAGGGGCATTGTCAAGGACCAGGAGACATTTCATTGGCAGGCTTTTCTCGGACAAATATTTTTTGACTGCCGGACCAAAGCACAGATTAACCCATTCTGTGAAGAAATGCTGCGTAACCCAAGCCTTAGCATTGGCGAGCCACATCACTTGCAGTTTTTCTTTCAAGATCCATTGGCACTTGAAAGCACATAGGTTTTCTGAGTGGTACACCAGAAGTGGCTTGACCTTACAGTCACCACTGGCATTGGCACACAAGGCTAGAATTAACCGGTCCTTCATGGGTTTATGGCTAGGTAGTCTCTTCTCCTCTGCCGTGATGAATGTCCTTCAGGGTATCTTCTTCCAGAAAAGGCCAGTTTCATTGCAGTTGAACACTTGTTGGGAGATGTATCCTTGTTTTGCGATAACTGAGGCAAAGGTTTTGACGTAGTCCACCGCGGCTTTCGAGTCGGAACTTGCTGCTTCCCCACGCCTCACAACCGAGTGTATCCCAGTCCATTTTTTGAAATTATCCAACCAGCCACGACTGGCTTTAAAGGTTTCCGCTAGCGGCGAAGTCTCCCCTCTCTCAGCTGCTTGCTTTCCTTTCAAGTCATCGTAGATTCCGCTGGCCTTTTCACAGATGATCGTCTCGGTCACGCTATCTCCCGTCAACTGTTTCTCCTTTATCCATATCAAAAGAAGCCTCTCCATCTCGTCATGAATATCCCAGTGCAGCTTAGAAAGGATGGTTAGTCCTTTGAGAGGCTTGGTGCTCTTTATAACATCCTTCTGCTTGAGGAAGGTACATATTGTTGATGTACTCCTCTCACATTGGCGAGCCAGCTCAGTCACTCTTACACCACTCTCATGTTTTTCAATTATTTCATGCTTTATCTCGATTTTCATCATATGCTTTTTCTTTTCACTACCCTTGTTTGCACATGCTTGCTTTGGACCCATTGCTTATTCACTTAATTCTGTACTGATCAATGGTAAAAACACGTTAAAAATGCAAACACTACAGCCGATGCTCGGAGGTAACTTTACGCGACGGAGATCCGACGGGAAAGAGCGAGCGATGCTGTCCTCGTGAGCAGCCTCTCGCACATTGGCCACCTAGCAGCTGCATAGGGAACTATCTCGTATCCTCGTATCTCAAATTTATCTCTATCTCGGGGCAAAAATTTGCTCGAAACTTTCCTCGTATCTCAAATATTTTGTATGTTGGGACACTCGGATGTCAAGGTATTACTGTATATGCAATATATCATTATATATCAGTCAACAAACACAAGGCATTCTTACCTGCATTAGGAAGATTTTAAGTGATGGCTTCAAATTCGATCAAAATTGTTATTCGCCTTTATGCTCATAAACACACTTACAATGCAGAGAGAAACTGATGCCTGGGATTGAGGTAGTTACTTGTCCCATGTGAGCTTAAATTAGATTACAGTATTTGCTATGGAGCAACAATGGGTCCTAAAGAAAAAGAGTGTCTAAGGACCTGTGTGTGCAATCTTCAAAGTAATGGTTCATAAAAGTGGTTTGTCTCTTCTAGACTCCTGCTTTTAGAACTTGTACTACAGAGTGTTTTTTTTCAAAACACTATGGTTGCAGAAAGCCCACGTATATAATGTTCTCGAAGGGGGGGCCCTTGGAGATGCTTCCCCTTCAGGACTTCTCAACTAAAGAGAGATGGTGTTTCTGGAAAAGTTCTGTTTGGAATGGCCAGTGCTCAAACTAAATTGGTGATCGTGGACCTGGGATACTGTGTCCTTTTCAGTTATTTACATATTGCTCTTACAGGACATAATAACATGTCATCCAGGTCATCAGTTACCTCTTTGCAAGACAAGATCATGAAAGAGTCAATTCTGATATCATTATCACACGGATTTTGGGTTTTGGCCACATATTCAGGGACAAAGTACAAAAAGAGTTCTCTCCACCCTCTGGAATGTGACACAAGGCGAGATAAACCATGCAGCTCACTCACTCTTTTGACTGAAGCTAAGGTAGGAATATAGACTGTCTTTAGGGTAAGGTCTCTCTCTAAGGCTTTATGCACAGGTTTGTAGAGGGCTTTCTTTAAAGCCCATAGGACCTAAGTCACATCCCAGGAGGGGGCTTTTAGTTCTTGAGGAGGACAAGACTGCTCAAAACTCCTCATCAATGCTGAGAGTTCCCAGGAGTCTGAGGTCTAGACCTTTCAGTTTGAATACTTGGCACAAGGCTAAGTGGTAGCCTTTCATCACAGTGACTGAAGGAGCTCTCTTGATCCTTAGGAACACTAAAATGTCTGCCATCAGGGAAATAGTGGCCTTGAGAGGAGCAGTATTCCCCCTACAACACAAATCACAGATTATTTTCCACTTTGCCTGATAAACTGTTGCGGAAGACTTTCAGAGGTATCCGGAAAGCGGCTTTGCAGATGGTCTTAAAAAGCCATTTTTTCAGAGGAGACGCTGGATAGTCTCCAACTCCGAACAGATGGGCAATGTACTGCGTTGTGAAATTTTCTCATGTGAGGAGTAACAGGTTTGGCCACTCTAGGAGTTCTCTTGGTATTTCTGTGAGAAATTCCAGCAGGTCTGAATACCACTCCACTGCTGGCCACATTGGGGCCACCAGCATTACTCTAACTCCCTTGGATGTTCTGATTCTGTTCAGTGTCTGATGAATCAGACAGAACAGTGGTAAGGCATGGAAGTCTAGACCACCCCACAGGTGTTGAAAACTTCCATTACTATAGCTTAGTCTGGGAATGGAGAGCAATATACCAGGAGATTGCGATATCAGGTGGGTGGCGAACATGTCCAGAGATGGGAACCCCACAAAGTCACAAGTCTCTTCACCACTAGAGGAAGAAAAGACCCTAAATGGCTCAGATGGTCTGCAATGACATTTCTCTTCCCAGGGATAAACCTCATTGAGAGAGAGATCGCCTGGGACTGTGTCTATCTGAGGATCTCTAATGCTAAGTTGCATAGCAGGAGAGAAGCCACGCTTCCTTGTGTGGAGATGTATGTCACAACTGTAAGTTGTCGCTCATCAATACAGTACTACAGAGTGGCCAATCAGTGTCTCTGCAAAGTGGAGTAAAGCTAGTTGTGCCGCTTTCTTTTCCAGGAAGTTTATGTGGAAGCTCATCTTCCTCTTACCATATGGCCGAGACCTGTTCCTTTCCCATATGGGTGCCCAATCCCTGGCAAGACTCATCTGTGAACAGCATGAACTGTGGAGGAGGATCCTGGAAGGGTGTCCCCACTATCAGGTTCTCCTAATTCAGCCACCACAGGAGGTCCGATATTATCACATGAGGTACTCCCCCAAATTGGTCGGAGAGGATCATTGTCGACAACCACCTATGCATGCACGCATGATGTGACATCTTAAGTGCTTGTAGGGGTGTTGAGATCAACTTTAAGAAATCATCTTTTCTAACCTTTCAAAGACGACAGAGATGGAAGATCATGACATCTGGGAAAACTCGGTCATAGATTGGTCTCTGAGTGTGAGAAGATCTAGGTCTAGGATCCATAACAGCGAGCGAGTGGGGATATCTCGCATAATGAGGTTACTGAAGTGTCTCGGGAACATCACAAGGCGGGAGAGCGACAAGAACAGCTGCCAAAGTCTCAACCAGCAGCACTCGTGCATGGTCTTGAATGGGAGAGAGTACTTTCGGCAGGAGCTTGAGCTCATGTACCTCACACCTGCTTGAGCTCATGTACCTCACACCTGCTTGAGCTCACGTACCTTGCACCAAAGATCCTTCATGGGGTTAAGTTTTGGTACAGCGCCGCTCTTCCCGCGAAACCATGCTGAGGAATGGGTCGAAGTCATGAGATACTGCCAGAGCGGTTCTCCTGTGCTTCGATGACTCCTTCCTACTTCTCTTTGGAGGTAGGAGTGCTGGGAGAGAACAGGTAACATTAAATAGTTCCTGGCGACTCAAAGATGACGATCACTTGAAGCACGAGCATAATCTTAAATTTTTGTTCCAGATCATTTGGTTCCCGATCGCGGTAACCAATCGTAAGGTTCTTCATTCAGGTAACTGATTGTAAGGTTCTTAATGATGGTAAATGATTTCAAGGTTCCCTATTACAGTGGAACCTCTACATACGAATGTCCTAACATACGAATTTTTCAATATCCAAAGTAAAATTCAACCAAATTTCTGTCTCGACACCCGAAGTCTTGCTCAAACATACGAAGTAAACAATACGCGTACGCGTGGAATTTTCTCGAAAGCGTCAACCGTGGTTTGTTGTTGACGCCGCTAGACGGCAGCACATCGGAGGGACACCAATCGAATGTCACCTTGATCAGTCCTCTCCTCTCGTGCGCATCGTGTGGTTGTTCTCTATTCGCTCAGTTATTAACAGTGTTTTTTATCTTCCTTTTTCACGTGTTGTTTTCTGTGTTTCTTAATCATGGGTCCTAAAAAGCTTAGTTTCGGTTCAGGAAGTAGTAGTAGTAGTGGTGAGAAAAGGAAGAAGTCAATGCTTTCATTAGAACAAAAGCAAGAACTAATAGAAAAGCATGAGCGAGGTGTGCGTGTTAGCAATCTGGCTAAACAATATGGCCGGAATATGTCTACGATCTCGACGATCATAAAGCAGAAGTCAGCCATTAAAGCAGTGAAACCTTCAAAGGGGATCACGATTATTTCCAAACGTCGTAGCCCTACCCTTGAAGAGATGGAACGCCTTTTGTTAATATGGATCAAGGACAAGGAGATTGTTGGCGATACGATCACTGAAACGATCATTTGTGAGAAGGCCAGCGCTATCTACAGTGACTTGAAGGCGGCGGGCTCGGGGGGTGATGCGGGGGAGAGTTCAGCCGATCCTACGACGGAGGAATTCAAGGCATCTCGAAGTTGGTTTGAGAAATTTAGGAAACGGACCGGGATTCATTCAGTTGTTCGGCATGGAGAAGCTTCGAGTTCGGACACCAAGGCTGCTAAAGACTTTGTTAAAATGTTCGAAAGCATCGTGGCGGAGGAAGGCTACGTAGAGCAGCAGGTGTTCAACTGTGATGAAACCGGTCTGTTTTGGAAAAAGATGCCTAGTCGAACGTACATTACCGCCGAAGAGAAGAAAATGCCTGGACATAAGCCAATGAAGGATAGGTTGACTTTTGCGCTTTGTGCCAACGCCAGCGGGGACTGCAAAATTAAGCCTTTATTAGTTTACCATTCTGAAAACCCTAGGGCATTTAAAGCACATAGAATTAATAAAGACCTGCTACATGTTCTATGGCGTTCTAATTCTAAGGCTTGGGTTACTAGGCATATCTTTGTGGAATGGGTAAACGTAGTTTTCGGCCCTGCTGTCAAGAAGTACCTTCAGGAGAGGAATTTGCCTTTCAAGTGCTTGCTTTGCTTGGACAATGCACCCGCTCACCCCCCCCGGGACTCGAAGATGATATCATCAATGAATACAAATTCATCAGTGTTGTATCTTCCACCGAATACCACCCCTATCCTCCAGCCCATGGACCAGCAAGTCATCTCTAATTTTAAGAAGCTCTACACCAAGCACTTATTTAAGCAGTGCTTTAATGTCACGCAAAGCACCAACTTAACTTTGCGTGAACTTTGGAGGAGCCACTTTAATATCGTGCACTGCTTAAAGATCATAGATCAGGTTTGGGAGGGAGTAACTCGTCGGACCCTGAATTCAGCTTGGAAGAAGCTTTGGCCTGATGCTGTTGCTCCCAGAGATTTCGAAGGTTTTGGCCCCGAGAATGAACCTGTGCTTGCCGCCGAGGAAGACATCGAAGAGATTGTATCCCTTGGCAAGTCCATAGGTCTGGAAGAGGATGAAGATGACATCACCGAACTCGTCGATGAGCATCATGAAGAGCTCACCACCGAGGAACTCAAGGAGCTGCAAGCTATGCAGCATGATGAGTTCCAAGCACAATTGAGTGAGTTGTAGGAGACCAAGGAGGTAGGCCAAATCTTAGGTACGGCGGAAATAAAACAGATGTTGGCATATCATCAACACGTGGCTGATTTCATCGACAAGCATCACCCACAGAAACTTCAGGTTTGCAGTGTTGTTACGCAGTTCGATGATGTTTGCTTAACTCATTTCAGAAAAATCCTCAAAAGCCGTACCAAGCAACTTTCATTCGATAGTTTCTTTAAAAAATCTCTAAAACGGTCTACAGTAGTGATCATGATGAAAAGAAAGAAAGTGAAGCAAAGAAAAGGAAGACCGAATCGAGTGAAAGTGATGAAAATTAAAAATAAGAAAAGAAAAAAAATGTAAAAAAAAAAATATAAAATTATAAAAATGAAAAAAAAAATAAGCTAAGTTAAGTTAAAGTTCACGTAGTGTAAGTTAGTATAAGTTATCGTACCCGTTATCGTACAAAGTCGCTGTCCCTACCTCCTTGCTGATCTTCCATCTCCTCTTGCGTAGCAGTCCCTACACCTGCGCTGGCCTGTCGCTAAGGTAAAGTGTTACATAAAAACCCCTTTTATATTTATTATTTCTTTATTATTATTCTTTTTTTAGATAATTATTATACTGTATTGTATTATGTTATGTGTAATTATGTGTATCCATTTATTAAGGAGTTATTATGGGTTTTTAGGCTGAGGAACGAATTAAACAAATTACCGTGTATTCTTATGGGAATATTTGCTCCAACATACAATCGTTTTAACATACGAAGCAGTTTCTGGAACGAATTAAGATCGTATGTAGAGGTATCACTGTATTGTGTAACAGAAGAGCAGGAAATCAGCAGCTGCCATAGGTTCAGTGACCCGAAAGTCACCGAGGAACATACGTGAAGTAAACGATCATACAGTGACGAGCCCGCAAGGTTAACACCCAAACCTTGTATCAAAACATAAACTAGGGAAATTAAGTCTTTTCAATCTTAATGTCCCGAGGAAAGAACATACTAGGTGTTCAACTTACTCGGTTTGTGAGGAGCTTAATCTTGTACGTGACCGAGTGCTAGAAAAAGTCATGTGAGCACTTATATCATGAACTGCTCAGCGCTAGGTACAATCTTAGTACATTTTCTATAATCTTGGTACGTTTGCTTGTCTCTGTATATACCATCGACACATACTCAGAGATCATCAGAGACATGGAGTTTTATTGAACGGATATTTCGACGATGTAATCTTTACGTGAAGTAGCAGAATTTGGTTGAGGGCACTGCAACATTTACCGATGCCTGTCACCAAAGGGATAACTATCTATACGCAACTTTTCCCCTCACTCTCCTGAAAGCAAGACAGGGATTGACCAGAAAGGGGAGAGAAGGGTGAGGTCCTCATTCCTACCAGCAGTGCACACGCTGGTTCTTGTGAGAAATGCGCACAGGTAGCTAGATATGAAGATACGTATTTTCTCAGCTCATGAAACATGCTGACACACGTAGAAGTATCAAGTTTCTGGCGTTACTATAAGGCGAACATGCGATCTCAGAAAAGGGTGAGTGTAGAAGCGAGGGCTCATGCGAACAGGTGAAGGAACACACAAATAGTTGAGGGTGTGTTACTTGTAGGAGTGAAAGTTTTCCAGTCATATGCCGCCCCTAACAGAGCACTCATGGGCAACCGCATAGTAGATGCTCACGTAAACAAGTAAGGGCCTTGTAGGAGCGTGCTAGTAGGCACGCAAACAGGTGAAGACATACGTGAAAACAGGTTGTGGTCTTCTCTCCATCACTGGTGAAGGGGTTAAGGGAATTTCTGCAGGAGCATTGCCTTTCCTACAGGGAGAGAAACAGTAAAAAAAATTATGCAAGCAACTCCTATCTATCAGTCTACTTAGACTTCCTAGTCCAAAAAGGGGAAAAGAAGGGTGGGAGCCTTCATCCCCTCTGTCAATGAGAAGAGATGAAGGAGAAATGGAAGGAAGAACTTGCAGCTCTTTTTGAAGAGTTGTTCAGGTCGATAATGATGCTCCCACAGGGAAAAGATCTCCGGAAAAGATAACATAATGAGTAAAATGTCTTCAGCGGCTTACAGAGAACTGGAAAACACTGAAGGAAAGGAGAAGGTCAGTGTTTCCCATTCGATGGCCGAAACTTCTTCCTCTGACGAAGCAAATTGATAATGAGTAATTTCAACCTCATTAGGATTACACTGTCTTAGTAATCACTAGGGCACAAAAGCAAGGGAATAGGCAACCACAACAAATGCTGTCTAACGGGAACAAGAAAGTAGAATCTGTAGAATACACTGACAATTGTCAATCATCTACAGTTATTGGGAAATTGCAAAACCTTTCTTCCGCCTTAAAACACTCACACTATGATATGCCAACCAATTATCTAAGATTTTAAAACAGACAGCTGAGATCACTGGTAATGCATGTGTACTATCTGGTGGCTGAAAAGAAAGTGAGAGCTCAGTGGCCTTGTTGAAAAGTTTTGACAGCCAAATCTAGCTTAGCTGAGAGTATACTCCTATTAAAAGATGAGGCTTTGTACTCATGTAGGAACAAAAAGTATTTGAAATGCATACATCAAGCATAATTATTACTCTTACTAATAAAATTTTTGACAGAAAAAATAACATGCATCACTAAAAAATGTACTGTATATCAAAAAGTACAAATCGATAGCAACACTAACACAAAAAAGGTCTGCAAAGAGCTTGAGCCTTTTGCTGTAATGATGAGCAACGTCTGTCTTCTCCAAGGTTGCTTGAAGGTGATCTGCTCTTAAACCACAAAGATGAAGACCAGTAGAAAAGCTCTTATGTTGGTCTGAAAAGTACAACAGACATTATTTTTAATTATATGCACAGTATTACATATTTTATTTTCTACAATCGTTAACCTTCTCATGTATTACTGTTTCTGTTGTATTTACAGTCCCACAGGGAATATGCACTTGTATTGCAACGATGATAACGATTCCTAAGGTATCTTGGTAAAAAATAAAACCAATGAGACCAAATAAGAACCAAATGAAAAAAAATATCTTATCTAAGGCTCATAATGCATAATTACCTCCAACTAATCATGAAATAGTTGATTATTTCAGCTTTTTTAGTTTATATCCCAGCCTAAAAATGCCTTTCTATTAAAAATTATGCAGACTGTATTTGAGTAATCTGCATTCCCTCATCATTCTTTTATACATGCTATTAAAATCTTAATCTGTACTGAACATTCAATTAAAATTTTCTATCACAAATATTTACCCTAAGGATATAAATCACATGGGTTGAAAATGTTTTCTAAGATTCAATCTACTCGACTAGAAAAGCAGATAGTATATGTACACCTACAGGCATATATAGCCTATACAAGGACCTACTGCAAATTAAAAATAATTGATTATCAAATTCTAACTAATTCTGGTTAGCAATCCTCTAAATAAAATAATCAAGTTTTTGTAAACTATTCAGATATTTCTAGGGCACTTTGTGTACAGTAAAACAAAAAATTTGCAAATATGATACATGTGTGATCTCACAAAAAGGAAATTCTTTCAGAGACCATCTCATCTGTAGTCCATACATAAATTCTTTTTAATACAAAAATCATTAACTAAATATGCATCAAGCAACATAAAATAAAGTGTGCATGGTATTTACCTGTATGACATACAGGATAGGTTAAAAATTCATGTACTGTATATCAGTTTCATTGTAAAATAGAGTATTCTCTTTATAATAGACAGCACCATTAGAGTTTCAAGCTCACCTGTTCCATCAATTATTTCCTCAATGGGTTTTTCTGAAAGAACCTTCAACTGTAGAGGTGCTACAAACGATGCTAAAGACCACAACCGCATTGTCGAATCTCGTGAACAAGAGGCTAATAAAAATGGCCGTATGGGATGTATGCTGAGACCTGAAATTAACAAAGTACTTAATTTCATATGACTCTTCCTCTAAAAATGAAAAGTCTCAACCATTCTGAACACTACTTTCCATATTGTTTTTATAACTTAAGTAGGGGTAAAACAATAAGTCATATGTGGCATTAAACTATTACTAATTCTCATTATAAAAAAAAAATTCTGCTAGAAAGTAACATGTTAACTTTACTTCTGAAAAAATGATAAACAATAGACTCAATATCAAAACAATTTTATAACTAGGCCGCTCACAGAGTAAGAACAGCTCGACTAGAGACCATAATAAAAAATGAAACACCAGGGCACCAGCCACCTGTTGAGATACTACAGCTAGAGAGTTATGGGGTCTTTTGACTGGCCAGACAGTACTACATTGGATCCTTCCCTCTGGTTACGGTTCATTTTCCCTTTTGCCTACACACACACCAAGTAGTCTGGTATATTCTTTACATATTCTCTTCTGTACTCATACACCTGACAACACTAAGATTACCAAACAATTCTTCTTCACCCAAGGGTTACTGCACTGTAATTGTTCAGTAGCTACTTTCCTCTTGGTAAGGGTAGAAGGGACTCTTTAGCTATGGTAAGCAGCTCTTCTAGGAGGACACTCCAAAATCAAACCATTGTTCTCTAGTCTTGGGTAGTGCCATAGCCTTTGTACCATGGTCTTCCACTGCCTTGGGTTAGAGTTCTCTTGCTTGAGGGTACGCTCGGGCACAGTATTCTATCTTATTTTTCTTCCTCTTGTTTTGTTAAAGTGTTTATAGTTTATAAAGGAGATATTAATTTAATGTTGTTACTCTTAAAATTTTTATTTTTCCTTGTTTCCTTTCCTCATGGGGCTATTTTCCTTGTTGGAGCCCCTGGGCTTATAGCATTGTGCTTTTCCAACTAGGGTTGTAGCTTAGCAATTTATAATAATAATAATAATATACTGGATGAAACTATGCTCTTGCCTATTAAGTATGATATATAATATTCCATCTAAGCAATTGCTGTAAATGCGATCATAACATAAGTAAAGAGTTAAGTTCTCATTTGTGATCAAAATAGCAAATCTTTAAAGTAGAGTACTGTATTGTAATTTTGATTTCTTATAGCTATACAAACCTCAGTCCTTATATTTGGGACCATTGTTTTCACAAAGCTGAAGGGGCTTTTGAATCATTAACAAGGAAGTTCAGTGATGACGAAGGGGATGAAGGGATCCACTCAAAGTAACTTTTGATCTATTTACTAAGTACTGAGGAACCAGTTAAGGGGGGAAATTAATTAAAAGGACTTGGGTATGTTATAGCTAGGAAAAATACAAATTACTTAAATGTGTTATTTGCTCCTAAGCGAAAGCAAACTTCTATTTAGAAGATTCATTCCTTGGTGAGGGGCAGTCTCTATGATTTAGACTGGAAGGATCTTTGTCCCTGGAATGATCTGGAATTGTCTATGGTGTCAGAGCTCAGATGCAGGGATGAAAGAGGATTGACCACTGTTACAGTAGCAGCAGGTGTAACACTGGGTCATACTCAACCAAACAGACCCTGGAGGTATCTGACACTGTGAAGACTCACTGGAGGCACTGGCACTGACACTGAAGGAATCCTGGCCAAAGCCAAAGCTCCCCTCAAAGCAATCACAAAATCTTCAGAAACCATCATTGACAATGAAATAATCAAGTACAGGTATGTCTTGAGGCCCCACAGGTGTGAATCCATCACTGGGAGAAATACTCGCATCTGAATTACACAAACTTAGCACAAACTGAAGGTAAAAGTCGTTCTTGGTTTTACTCTTATTCCTGAGGACAAAAGCAAAATAAGAACAGTGAGTGGGGGTTGGCAGGGGGAGAGAAAAGAACCAAAAGGGTTCTTTTGCATTAATGACAAAGTACTGTATTCCTGCCATAGGATGTAGCAAACAATTCAGTCTTATTATTTCTGCCAAACCTTTTGCAATAAACAGAAGAGAATGGCAGACACTCACCAAATTGGAAAATTCCAAACAGGAGTGGCCCATGGCACAATTAACAAAGAGTGGAAATCTGTGGATATGCCCAACATAAATCCCCACTCGTCTTACACTCCTAAGCCGATAACTTTCGCATATCATCATTCTTCAATTCATCCATGAATTCCAAAATATACAATTCACAATTAAATGGAAAAATTTAACGGTAAAGCATTTTGATGAGGGGCTGCAGCATAAGTTCTCACTTGATGTGGATGAAGACAAAAGAGGCTTGACTCATTTTGGCAGGTGGATGAGTGGATCCCTATATACTGCCTGCCATTACTGAATTACCTTATTAATGAGTAAATGGCCATTCCTGCTTTAAGGAGACAATACCCCTATTCAATAAGATGAAAGGTTTGTATAAGAACAATTAGCCAGTTTCCCATTTATAGTCATAAGAATATATAGAAAGATACATACGGTAAACAGCATGAAATTAAACACTAAAATATTTCTTTATAATTCTCATTCTTCCTAAAACAAAAACCATAGTCTTCTATGACCCCTTATTAGGTGAGAGAAAACAAAAAACCTAAAATTCTGAGGTAACTGCCATACGATGCGATCAGTGATAACCAAAGTGGGTAAAAGGGAAAAATTCATTTGTAATTTCTGTCTAGTATGTGCGTTACATGGGTATAAATTTATACTCTTAACCTAACTTCCCAAGAAGGCTGAAGTTGTTCATTTGCTTTCTGGCTCCAGGGTTGGTGCCAATGTTATCAATTTTTAGAGAACTTTAATATTTTCCAAACTAAAAACTAATCAATCTACTTGACAAAATTAAAATTTAATTAGAGACAACATATTTCTTTTACATAACACATTGTAAGGTTTAAGTAATAAAACTTGATAAATCTCTTCTAGTCTTACCATAAACATCAGCTCCATGGTCCAAGTTAACATCTAAGCAAGTTGCATGTCTTGCATCCCACACTCTCAGGGTACGATCCCAAGAACCAGATATAAGCATGAAAGGGACTTCTGGACACCAAACAAGACCTCGAACATTGTCAGAATGTCCTACTAATATTGTCAGACACTGAGCTTTGGAATAAGACCAAATTCTTACTGAAGAATCATCGCTGCCACTACAGAGAATATCTGAATATACTGGATTCCATTTCACACGGAAAACTTTTTTCAAATGGGCTGAAAATACCAAAATGGATTTAGAGCTCACAAGTACAAAACAATTTACATGAATACTACATCTAGTGTTGATTCCAGGATTCCCCTTATACATTTTTTCTAGAATGAAAAGCAAAATACATATTTAAACATTACAAATGTAGTATACTCAACTGTCTAAACACAAGATATGGAACATATCATCATAAAGAAATACAGTAAGCATATTGCTACATCAATCCCATGATAACCGATTTGGAAAGTTTACTCTATTACCCATTAAATCACAAGAAAGACCTGTCTCAAGAAATTGCTTCGCAAGCATAAGAGGGATTAACACTGAAAACAATATCCATTTCATTCATCTAATTTAACATCAACAAGGTAAATATATAACAAAGTTATTGTTTCATGTACCAGTAACAACAATATGAAACTGTATTATGGAGCAATCAAAAGGCAACCTACCAAATAATAAGTTGAAATAAAATTCTATTTACAATTATGTTCATGGACAAGAGAACTATATAGATGCTTTCACTATTGAATATTCAATTTACCTTTGAGCTCTGTAACTGGTTCTCTTCTGTTTTTGGATATATTGAAAATCCTGATTCGTCCATCTTCACAGCCTGTTGCCAAAATATCAGCATCGCGCCAATCACAGCCATAAACTGGCCCAGGGTGACGATAGTCTTGCAAGAGAGTCCCGCTTACTTGATGGACATAACAATATCCAGATTCACCTGCAGAAAAATGCAACTGAAGCATATAGAAATACAAAAACATTTTAATTAATTGATAAAATAAAAATTTTTCCAATTCTTATTCCTCTTGAGGGAACTGTTGAAGGACAATGGTAGAAGTATTAAACTGGTATACAGTACATAATTTGCATAAGATTATAGAGAATTACCTCAAAATTAGAAATGAGCTGGAAAATCAAATACAAACAGTCAGTCCTCCGTCTCCCCGGGTTCTATCTTTGCAGTTTCAGTTATTCATAGTTCATATATCCATAACAACTAAATAAAGTGTTAAGTACAGTATTCGTGATTAGGATTGCTACAAGCAGCCCAACATTTTCAAACTGCCGGAGCAATCTTGCTGGGTGCAAGATTGCCTTTGCTCTGTTTCCCTCCCTCCACAACACAGTAATGAAAAACAAACATATATATATATATATATATATATATATATATATATATATATATATATATATATATATATATATACATATGATATATATATATATATATATATATATATATATATATATATATATATATATACACATATATATATATATATATATATATATATATACACAGTATATACACATAATATATATATCGTCATCTCCTCCTAGGCCTATTGACGCAAAGGGCCCCTGTTAGATTTCGCCAGTGGTCTCTATGTTGAGCTTTTAACTCAATACTTCTCCATTCACCATCTCATACTTCGCGCTTCATAGTCCTCAGCCATGTAGGCCTGGGTCTTCCAACTCTTCTAGTGCTTGTGGAGCCAAATTGAAATTTTGGTGAACTAATCTCTCTTGGGGAGTGCAAAGAGCATGCCCAAACTATCTCCATCTATCCCTCATCAAGATATCAACATATGGCACTCAAGTAATCTCTCTTATGGTTTTATTTCTAATCCTGTCCTGCCATTTAACTTCCAATATCCTTCTGATGGTTTTGTTCTCAAATCTACTAAATCTATTGTAGATTGTTTCATTCTCATACCATGACTCATGTCCATACAGTAACAACAATCTCACTAAACTGATATATAGTCTGATTTTTATATGTAATTTCAGGTGATTTGATTTCCAAATTCTACTTAACCTACCCATAGTCTGATTTGCCTTTTTCAATCTTTCAACTAAACTCTAATTCTCAAGAACCTGTATTGGAGATCATAGTTCCTAAATACTTTAATTATTCTACCTCATTAATCCTTTCTCCTTTCAATGATATTTCATCTTCCATTCCATACTCCATTCTCATCATCTCTGTTTTTATTCTATTTATCCTCAACACATCCTAATGCGATATTTCATGCATTCTGGTAAGCAAGCATTGCAAATCCTGTGGTGTTCTGCTAACAAGGACAGCATCATCAGCATACTCTGAGTCTGCTAAATTCCCATCACCAATCCAGTCCAATCCTTCTCCACTATCTCTGACTGTTCTACACATTACAAAATCCATGAGGAGGATAAACAACACAGGTGACAACATATTCCCTTGGAGTACTCCGCTGTTCACTGAAAATTCATTTGATAAGACTTCGTTAACATTAACTTTGTACTTGCTATGCTCATGAACAGACTTGGTCAAATTTACATATTTAAGAGGAATTCCATAATAACGCAGGACTCTCCACAAAATTGGCCGGTGTACACTATCAAAGGCTTTATCATAGTCCACAAATACCATCAAAAGGGGATTTCTGTATTCTACACATTGTTGTACAACATGTCTCAAATGAAAATTTGGTCAGTGCTATTTCTACCTTTTTTAAATCCTGCTTGTTTATCTCCC
The DNA here is from genome assembly GCF_036898095.1 of Palaemon carinicauda. NCBI lineage: Eukaryota > Metazoa > Arthropoda > Malacostraca > Decapoda > Palaemonidae > Palaemon > Palaemon carinicauda. The sequence continues at coordinate 49,900,068 of NC_090759.1, forward strand.
AGCTTTTCATCAATCTCTCTCCAGTCTATTTAAAATAAGCATACTTCAGATTTTCATAACAACTGACGTAAGTGTTATGCTTCTATAATTATTATCGCAATCAGTGAGGTCCCCTTTTTTTTTGCTATTTTCACCAACACTCCTAACTCCCATTCATCAGGCTTTGCCTCTTCTTGTAGGTAGTCTGGGAGTCACTTCATTTTTGGCCAGTATCATCTCAGCAGTTATACCATCGTATCAGGCTTTTCATCTCTCTAGTCTTTTTAGGATAGCTTCGACTTCAAAAACACTGAATTCATTCATGGGCACATCAAGGTCTTCATCAGCTTCAGGTATATCAACCAAATTATTCCCTTCATATCTCCTATTCATAACCTCACTAAAGTGTTCCATCTGACATTGTCTTTCTTCAGCTTCTGTTATAATAGACCCATCTCTCATTTTGATGGGTAAATGCTTCTTCTTCTTCTTTGCCCCACTCGAGATTTCATTAATATTTCTATGAGCAATTCTTACACCTGAGCCACTTCCTGAATTCATAGCTTTGTCAGCCTCATCTGCTTTACTGTCTAAATATTCTTTCCAGTCATTCCTGGCTTTTCTTTTGACCTCACTATCAATACTGGAATACATACCATTCTCTACCTTGTAATTTTCTACCTTCCTCGAAAACTTTCAACAATCAGTTTCTGTTTTTGTCTCCTTTTTATAGTATCCCAAGTATCATTTGACATCCAGGCTTTCTTCTTGTAACTGTGTGTCCCAAGACTTCACTATACTTATATATATTCCTAATATCACACCATTCTTCAATAATTGTCTGTTCTTCATCTCTTAGAGTTTCTGAGACTGCAAATCGATTCCTACAGTCAATTGCAAATGTTTCTCTGTGCTCTACTTCTAAAAGCTTAGTTGTATCAAACCTAGGTATTCTATCCATCTTCCTGTTGGGTGTTTTGTTTTAATTTCAGTGTGGCAATGAGGAGCTGGTGATCATTACCAATATCGGCACCTCTATAGCTTCTTACATTTCTCAGGGTCCTCCTTCTCTCTTTATTAATGGCAATGTGATCAATCTGATTTTTGTAAATGCAACATGGTGAAGTCCATATATAATTGCAGATATTCCTGTGTTGAAAAAGAGTACCTCTAATGACAAGATTGTCTGCTGAACAGAAACTTATGAAATGTACTCCATTTTCATTTGAAACTTTACCAAGACCCTCGACACTTATCACATTCTCTATCCTTTGATTATTTTTTCTAGCTTCAGCATTAAAGTCGCCAATCACAATTTTCATATCTCTCTCGTGGATCTCATCTATTATCCTCTGCAGTTCTTCATAGTATTCCTCTTTCATTTCTTCAGGGGAATCATTTGTTGGGGCATAGCAAACTACAATACTCATATTGCTCTGCTTTGATTTGAACTTTGCTAGTAACAATCTACTATTTACAGCTCTCCACTTGGTTAATGCCTTCTCTGCTCTTGGTGTCATCCTGATTCCTACCCCTTCTCTTCCAACTCCATCCGATCATCCTTGCCTTGGTCTAAAGTTTCCTTACCAATCCCCTTCAACGTGTTTCACTCAGGGCTAAGATATCCAAACTATATTTCATAAATTCACTCTCCACTTGCTGTAACTTCCCAATCTGATTTATGATTCTAATATTCCAATTACCTATTTTCAATTTTTCTTTAGTGCATATGTATATGTATATGTATATGTATATGTATATATATATATATATATATATATATGGTCCTCAGCTGCTGATTTTCATCTTAATTTGTTGGACAGGAACTTACGGTCTATTAAATTTCTTATTCCTGGTCTAGTTATTAATCTTTGTCCTTGTCATTTGATTAGTTCATGATGCATGTTGCATAAGATTTTTCATAATTCTGACCATCCTTTACATTCAGATCTTCCTGGACAGTTCCATGCTGTTCGTAATACTAGGCATACATTTGATTCTAATAGTCAGGCCTTCTCCATCATGAGGCTCAATACTACACAGTATTCTAGAAGTTTTATTCCAGCAGTAACAAATTTGTTGAATGATATTCCCATTTGGATAGTTGAATCAGTAGAACTTCAAAAGTTCAAACTTGCAGCAAATGTTTTTATGTTGAACAGGCTGACATAAGTCTTTTATAGTTTATAGATGAATTATCTGTTATAATGTTGTCAATGTTTTTTAAAATATTTTATTTCAATTTTTCATTACTTCATATATGGTTTACTTATTTCTTTGTTTCCTGTCCTTACTGGGCTATTTTACCCTGTTAGAGCCCTTGGGCTTATAGCATCTTGCTTTTTCAACTAGTGTTGTAGTTTGGCTAGTAGTAATAGTAATAGTAATAGTAATAGTAATATGTATATAGTATATATATATATATATATATATATATATATATATATATATATATATATATATATATATATATATATATATACATATATATATATATATATATATATATATATATATATATATATATATATATATATATATATATATATATATATATACCATATATATACTGCATATACACATAAATAAATTACACATTTAACTTTTCAAAAATCTCATTCAGTTACAAGACTACATAATGTACACCCAGAATATTTTTATTTTCAGTCTCTACAAACTATAAAATATTTGTCGACTATAATAATCCTTTCTTTCAAACATTTTAGCAAGTAGAAGGGCCATAAAAATTATAGTTTACCAGAGATCAGGCCTCTAATTTAATCTAAAGGAACATACCATAACATTAGAAAACAATTAAATGCAAGAAAAATGTCATTCGAAAATGCACATACCCGCTGATGCAATTCTTCGACAATCGTTCTGATTCCACGCCACACAGAATACCTTCTTGTCTTTGTGTGCACATATATCTTGTAAAATCTTATGTTTGCCAATATCCCAAATAAAGACATCTCCAGCTGAAGTCCCAGCTACAATGCAGTTTAAATCTGCTGGTGCCCATGATACTGAATAAATAATAGTATTTCGATTTGGAAGAGTATCAACCTGTGGATCATGGAAATAGTTTTTTTATAGATTCATAGAATATGATATAAACTTTAAAAAACAGTAATTCTCAAATACAAAACCATCATTCATGCCATAATACTTAATACAAGTCAGATAATAATTATATATTTACAAGCTAGTTAATCAATTAAGCTGGACAAGACCAATTGAAACCAAGGTAGTCCCCCCTTCTAACCTGTAACATATCTAAATCTTAGATGATGGTGCAAGGGAGACTGAGAAAGTTTATATAAGAAACAATGTGAAATAAAAGGAATATGTATCATTCCTTTAGTTGTCAAGAAGGAAGTCACTAAATCAAACCTGAAATATTTTTCCTGGAAAATATCAAGCCAGAACTCTAATTTCCAACTCCTTCCAGTGTTGCCTTTGAATTATGTTATTTGGCCTATATGGTTAATTCCTGATGCTAGCAAGGCTATTCAGCAATAAGTAACCTAGGGTGTGAGAAAAACCCTCTATTTCACAGTAAGGTACAGTTTAAAGAAGTTAGATGGCAAGATCGAAAGAATGGAAGAGGGAATGGTGGCAAAGTTCTTCTGAGTCCTGGTCCTGCTCATCCCTGTTACCCAACTGAGTTAAATTTGTTTTCCTGTTTTTATATATCAGTTTCATTGTGTGATTTTCTTATTTTTTAACAAACTTCAAGTTTTGTAAAAATTACCATTATGTACAGTATGGTACTTATTGCAAATAACTCGTTTCAGTCACTTTCTTGCTCCTTTCTCTTCTATTCTATTATATTTTATTAAAGATATTAAATTTAGCTTAAATATTCATGTGAACATACATGTACTGCAAATGAAAGCAAGTGCTTCAATATTGGTTGGCTAAAAGTGTCAGCAATAATTTTGTTCTGTTTCTATACCTTTTACAGGTATATACTTTCATTTAATTTCTATTTTACTCTATACTATAGTATTTTTGGCAATGAAAATAAAAATAATTATTTCAATACTTACTCTATAATCATTAGACAACATGGAGCCTTGATGGATAAACTTAAAAATTAGAAGATTAACAGTGAATTTTCATGACTAGTCTTTCCATATCACAATTACTACTACTACTACTACTACTACTATGCACCACTAGTTGCAGTTGCCATGTTTAAAATGGCCAACATTGCACTGTCATCACTACATTTGGGGAGGAGTGTGGAATCCAATGAATGTTAGGTTAAGTATTGAACTTATAAATCTTACTTAAGAATTCTGCTTGCCTCAATTATTCTTAACTAACATGTGTGCTGATTCACTCAATAACTGGAATGTTGGTGGTGGTTATCAATTACAGAAAGTTGTGGACATCCACCTAAAATAATAGATATATGATAAAATACTTCATTAGACAACTAACTGAAATTCAACCAACAGAAGACTTGTTCAAAGGGAATCTAAGATTGAGAGAGAACTTGTGATTTTCTCTTCCGTCACCATTAAAATGAGAGAAGACTAGCAAAATCAAGGACTCCATCATTAAAAGTCCATTCATTTAGAGAATTACCCCCGCAAAGAGACTACCACCAACAATAAGATGACTAGCCAATACCAGGTCTCAAAGAGGTCAAGATAATGAATTATCCACCGTAAAGTACTTGAACTTATCGCATAACTGCATGGTCCGATTAAAAAATACCATACAAAGATAAATAAAAAAAATAAATAAATTACTTTCTTTATTAAAATATCCCCTAACACAGCTAGGGGACCTAATGAAAAACAAGAGTAATGCACAAATTGAACTTCCCTTATGTAAGAGAAAGGCAAGACAGTTACACCCTTATTGGCCTGAATTCATTACTTTTTCCAGGAGCAAAATTTTCATAAAATTTGGAGATGTAGCCAATCCATCTAAGGTCATGAATTTGACTCTTGTAAGCTATGGTTGGCACTGACAATGTATTATTACCTCGGCCACCGAAGTTGGAAGGAGGTTAAATTTTCAGCCGTGTTTGTGTGTACAGTGTGTGTGTGTTTGTTTGTGAACAGCTTCCTGGCCACAATTTTAATCGTAGAGTAATGAAACTTGCAATGATTAACTAATAAGTAAAAAAAAACTTGAAATCATTAAATTTTGGAAGGTGAAGGTTACGGTCAAGCAAAATTTCCAATTCACGAAATAAGCCATAAGTTTGGACATCGTTGTCACGGAGACGTCAAACTT
>NC_090759.1:49910302-50012802 GCF_036898095.1 Palaemon carinicauda
TTAGATTAGCATAATATCAATTTGTCATTAAAAATCCATCATGATTCAAATTAATCTCACTCTTTCTCACCATCTTCTTTGTCACATCAAAGATTTTAGCGGAAACACAATTATTTGATTCCTTGGCTGCTTATATAACTTTTGATTCAAAACTAGCCTTGTACTTTCTTCTTTTTTGCTGGCAGTTCCATAATTGATGTGGATACAAGTTGATAAGAAATTAAACTGACTTAAGATCTAGAGTTAATAAAAATATTTTGGAAATTGAATGCACAATTTTAGTTTGTAACAGTTTAAAACAATCATAAGACTAAAATTATTCTAATCATCATGCTGTCTGAGAGAGAGAGAGAGAGAGAGAGAGAGAGAGAGAGAGAGAGAGAGAGAGTGTAAAATTATAACCATTTTAAGATTGAATAACTTATAATAATGTTTACTGCAACAGCTTATATACTTTTTATTTTATGTATTGTTCATAAAGAAAATTTTCAAATATACGAAGTGTTTTCTGTACAATACTATATAAGAGTGTAGGAAAAGATAATACAGATACTGTATAGGGTGGTCTAATATTAGTATGGGGAGGTTTAAAAAGATTTAAAATATTCATAAATAATATGACACTCAGGGCATTCCTACTTTGCGGATTTTCACCTATAGTGGGGAGACCCGGAACCAGTTATCAGCAATAGATGAGGGAATCCTGTACACCAGATATGACCTAAATTCATCAAAATTTGCTCCAACTTTCAACCTTGCCTATCTAAAGGTCGTCTTAAAACCGGAAATATACGGTAGTCATTATATGTCAGACACAGCTACAGAAAAAACTAGGGTAACTTTCTCCTACGGGAAAGAGACTCCTGCAGCACAGGCCAACCATTTCTTATCAACTACTCTTAATGGACCCGGTCAGAAGAGTACCCAAAAGACTAAAAGAAGGAACATAGAAAGAAGTAAAAAGGAATTATCCAAAAGCTCCTTCAGCATCATTGAGGTAATATACCCGATCAGGCTTCTTTCCCCTCTTCCTCTGAACTTCAACTATCATTTGAAAAATCACAAATGACATTCATCACAAGGGAAAAACTGAAAATAGTCATGCCTTCTATAAAAGGCAAATGACACATGGGGATTCACAGATTAAATAAACCCACCACAAATCTTACTTTTTAGGGAATCTCTGCATGTCAAGTGAGATTGCCCAAAAACACTGAAAAAAAAATAAAGATGAAGATCCAACAGCAAAGGGGAAAAATGAGCAGCAGTAGCAAAATCACAGGTTTTTTATGGTAGTTGTATTTTCCTTAGCTATACAAATCCAAGCCCTTTAAACAGTAGCATAACTTTAGTGCAAGTGGATAGGTGTTTGTATCATGTAGTAATAAATATCTTTTCACCAAGCAAAGTCAAAAAGAGACTACTGTATTCAGTCATGCAAATAGGTAGCACCCACACTCACCTGTAGAGACCTAATGTAATTACCTTGTTAATAATTCAATGGTTGTTACAGCCTACGCCAAAGCATCTCATACTTTAAAGGAAGAAAGGTTTGTTTTTGCTTTAGAACAAATCAATGTACTTATGCTTTACTGATGAGAGAGAGAGACTTACATGTTCACGTCTGAATATCCACTGCTTTCTTCTCAGATGATAAAGACCAACGCCACCATCTCTGAAAAGGGTGACCACTGACACATTGGGGATCATGATTCCTTTTCTGTCATTGTTTTCATTCATCAGCTTATGTTGGTAGTTACTAGCCTGTGTAGCACACAGGAAATGAAAACCTGTTTCTTTCAAGATGTAATTTTCCAAAGGAGTTGGCTTTGAAACAGTCCAAACACGCAGGATACCCTTTTCAGCATCTGAAAAGGATAGGTAAACTGTGAACTCAGATTTCTTATTGATCTTAATCCTTGAAGTTATATTCAATATGCAGTTTCTTAAAATAATTTCTTAAAATTTGAAGTCAATATGAATAAAATTATAACAGCTAACCTTACAAATTACTTGGCTTCAATTTTAAAAGGAGACAAAAAGTTTTCTTTCACAAAGGATGAGACCCTAACTTTATCTTTATTAGTTTAAACCCAGATCATGAATTAATCACAGGTTAGAATAATAAACTTGTTTTTCTAAGTTCAAATATTTAAGATCTTTAGTCTGACAACCAACACACAAGGCTATTATTGTTGCAGCCTCTTACTTACCCCCGGTAACAAACATTCCAGGTGCATCTGGTAACCACGCTAGAGTGCTGATGCTGGCCGACATATTAATGGAGTATTTTGTAATAATTCTCATGCTATTGACATCTACCAACCATAGTGAACCACCTCTATACGCTACAAGGATATAATCTGGGGAACATGTATCCCACTCTAACGTCACAAGATCATTGCAGTCTTCGCCACCTTCAGGATAAGCAGAATAGCGTAGCTTTCCACCCTCTTAAAGTAAAAATATATGTTAAATTATACTTTACAAGCATGACAGAGCAGGATAGATTTATTGAAGTTTCAACAGTATAAAAAGCTAAATTCCAAACACATAAATATCAATTTTAAAGCAGTCAGAAAAAATTGTAAATTTTTATCTCTTTCTTGAAAAATACTGGTCATATATTACCTATAGAGTATAACAATTTGTAAACCGACAGTATACATATAATAGTGTCTGCATTATAAAAAAAATATCTTCAAAGTAGATCTAAAGGTAGAGTGACCTTACAGACATGTTACCTTTACCATGCAGATACATCATCATAAATCTTAAAAGTAATTTGTAATTTTCCTAACCATATCAACCCAAGTCCTTTAACAGGAGTATGATTTCATTGAAGCCGCAATGGCCCTTAAAATTTAACAAGGTAGTTATAACTACAGATAGGTGATGGACAAGCCCTGCTCTGCCCAATCAGTTTTGACATAGGAAAATACAAATTAATTTTAAAATATGTCACTTGTTCCTACACAAATACAAAACATTTCCCTTTAATAGGAGGCTCATCCTTAGGAGGGGAGAAATCCTTATAAACAATTACTGGGAGGTTCAACTTCCCCGGGATTTGTCAGAGCACCTAAACTTGTATAGACACAAAGTGATGACTCTTACCAACCTCATAATGGTCTGTTCACAATGATGCCACAGGTGTTATGTTAGGCCCATACCATGAATAAATAGTACTCTCACGGGAGAACCTATATCCTGATATGGGATAGGTTGTCCAAACACATTCCGAGCTATTGTAATAAATGGATTTGAATACATTCTATTCACCCTTCCCCATACCTTGGAGGATGGGGAGACCTTTCTTAACAGACCCTACTGAAAAGAATGGTTGCTTGGTTATACATCTGACTTCCATCCAGCTTACATAAGCTATAACTACTGCATGCCCAAAAGAGGGAAAAGGCAGGCTTATGGTATTTTTCCTTTGTTTTATAAAGACAGCTAATTTCTTACCTCCTACGTTATCTGGTATTTTTTGCAAGTTGGCTAGAAGAGGTTCTTTTCACACTTGTTGGAGAATTGTTAATGTTACTAGAGTAAAGGTTTTTGTGGTAGCTCTACCCCTGTCAATTGGTGCCCAATTTCCATAACTTCCATATTACAGCATCTAAAATTTTGAACGCCTTTGGAAAAATGTCTAAATAGGTATCAGAATGTAATCATTTGTTCACAAGTTTACATCTGGCTTTTACAAAAGCCTTAGAACATGTGAGGCCCATTTTTACAATTTACAATGCTGTCCAAAAATCCCTTGATTGAACATGATTTTAGTGTTGCCTTTGACCATGTTAATTATAAGGCCTTTATTTTCAAACTTAAACAGATGGAAGTAGGTGAGTCTTTTCTTAGCATAATCATTGAATTGTTAAGTAATAGATTGCAAAGAGTACTTGTTAATGGACACCATAGATACTATAGGAATGTTATATATGGTGTTCCTTTGGGTATGTTACTGGCTCATTACAGTATTTTTCCTACTAAATACATGTGATATGTAGTTTGGTATAACTAACAAGTTCATTACATATGCAGATGATGCTACTCTTTGCATCAATTCCACCTCTAGAATGTAGACCTTTGGTTGTTGAATCCCTTAATATAGATCTAGTTAAAATTAGTAGACGGTGCAAAAAACTCAAAGTAAGATTGTACGTAGGCCAAGAACAGTGCCTCTTTTAACTACAGGTACTGCATATGAAACTCGTATAAAACTGTGTTTTTTTCTTTACAGTAAATTTACTTTTGAGAAACATATCAGTCTGTTTTTTGCTCAACTGTACAAAAAAAAAAAAATATTGGGAAATTGAGAAAGTATCAAGATTTTTGGTGATCAATCTATCCTGAGGAGACATTTTAATTCTTTCATTCAACAATGTTTTGAGTACTGTTCTGCCTCATCTTCAGCTGCTTACTAATTTATTAGATAAAAACTTGTGTTATATTTAATTTCTTATTCTTGATCTGGATATCAACCTCTAGCACCAGCATTCAGTTAGTTCTTTGTGCATGTTGCATACGATTTTTCATAATTTTGATCATCCTTTGCATTCAGTTCTTTTTAAACTGTATCATCCTCTATGTTGTACTAGGTATGCAGTTAATTCTAACAGTAATAATAATAACAAAAGTAACGACCTCTATCTTGGACGAAATGCATCTCGTCCTGTGGGATAGCTAGGCTGGCTACATAACCTGTTGAGCAGACACTGCAGAACTAAGGGTATACTCACAGGTATTGGGATGTAAAGGATGTCTGGTATTAGCAGGTATGTCTTAAATACTTAAGCCACTGACAGGTTCTTCCCTAGTATTAAGGAGGACCCAATATCCCAACCTTTGTGAGCCCCTGCCCAAGTTGAACATCCAAACCCCTTGCTCGTTGAAGTATAGACACAACTATGGCCCCATGAAGCAAAAAAGAAACAGTGTTCTTAGATGATATGTTTCTTTCTATCCTGCCAGTGCTAAAAAAAGTCTTTGGAGTTGATGAGTGAAGGACCGAGTCCTCTTAAGAGAGCACTGTGGAGCTCAACAGGACAGGGAAGCCTCAAACCTGGTATCATGGGTATTTGGGTCTTCGCCACATACTAAGGAGATCTCAGTTCATCTTTTGTTGTGACTCATGATGTACAAGGTGCCAAAAGTTCGTCAAAGGTAAGGTTAGCCAAAAGACATCTAAAGATAAAGAGCTCTGGCTGATACTCATCTAAAAGGCTTGTATGGGGCAAACATAAGACTTGAGAACATGGGTCATATTCCACTGTGGAGCCTGAGGTTCAGGTGTGGCTACAACTGCTCAAAGCTCCTGATGAACATAGACAACTCTCACAATAAGCAGAGGACTATGTTCCTCAGTCAGAAGACAAAGTTCAAGGCTGAGCGGTAGCCTTTCCCAGCCACAACTGATAGGTATTTCTCTTGGCAAAGAAAAGAATAAAAAATACTGTAAATAATTTGTACTAGAGATGCTATGACTGGGAAAGCTAGGGAAGTACTTCTATGGCACCAACTGCAGAAAACTGTCCACTGCTCTCAGTAGAAAGCTACAACAGAAACCATCATAGGCACCCAAACATCTCCTGAATTGTCTCTAACAAAAACCACTTTGCTCGGAGATGTTGTAAAGTCTCCAACCATAAAATGCAAACAACTTCACAGATTGGTGGTATCTATGAAGGTGTGGATGACAGAAAAGTATTCCAAGAGGTAGTTCTCTCAGAAGCTCAACTAAACGTACAAAAAGATTGGAACCCACTCATTTTGAAGTTATCTAGGAACCACCCGCATCATCCTAGGAGCTAACATAATCAAAACTCTGGAAAATGAGGTTGAACGAGGCAACCATGTGATCACATGAGTGTTGGAATGTGTCATTGAACACTTCCCAGGGGTCTGAAATGGTAAAATAAAACACCTATTCTGTTTAGCCATCTGGTAAACAAGTTATTCACCTGTGATCCACAGAGAGAAAAGGACTTTTCACCTAATGATGATAAAGGGACTTCATCAAACCTACAAGCTACCTTTGGTTACCAAGTATGGCAGGTTGTACATTCCTCCTGCCTGAAATAAATATTGCTCCCAGCTTTACAGCAATGTCCACTGCCCAGATGTACTCCTGCTTTATCAACTCAAAAAGACTACAAAACAATCTAAATATCTCCTTCCAACATAAAAAAGAAAATGTCAATCCCCTAAATCTATCATAACAGCAATACTCAACAAAATGGATAAATCTCCCCCTCGGTTAAACAGGGCAGTTAATATCCCCGTTGCTGCAGATTTCTTATTTTGATAATAAATAACAAAAGCAATAAGAGACTAAACACAAACCATCCCATTCCAATAAAATCATAACCAGATTAGGGTTTAAAATGAGAAATAACACTGATGCCACAAACCCTAGCAAAATATATAAAAACCGCCTAATATTTCTATCCCTGATCATGTAACCCCACTATAATACAATTCTATAGAAGAAATTAAACTAACAAAAGACAAAAATAGTAAAGATATTCAATCGAAAATTAAAGACATATCTCCACTAACTCCTTTAATCCTCATTAACCTTCACTTTATTAAATAACAGTGACCGCTCTTTAAAAGCCTCAATGAAAATCCCACCCTTAAGTCCGCTATACTTAAAAAAAAAACATTAAAAAACTATACTTCTCACAGCTATTTTAAAATTTCCCAACACTGCTCAGAACAAAAATTTATATATTTGGTCCCACAAACCAATATTTTTATCAAACTATTCAAGCGCTGGCTTATACTACTAACATATAGCCTACTAAAATTAATGCATTTAAAGGCAGTCAATGAGGCATTAACACTAAATACTATCAAACTTCTCCTGAACAGCAAGAAAAACAGAGCTAAAGTACTTTCCATGCTGCCTCAAAAGAAAAAAAAAAGTAAAGAGTGTACACTGCCCTAAAAAAGGAAAGTAAAGCCACTGCCAACCCCCTAATCTGACCAAGAAATAACTCCAATAATCAAACAAACTTCTACTAAAAGATTTAATTTGAATGAGCTGCCATATTACCCACTCTCAATGCAAACCATCAAAGGGTAGTAGGTTGTCCATGACACCAGCCACCCAGACAGCACTACATTGGATCCTTCTCTCAGGTTACAGCTCATTTTTGTTTTGCTTACACGTACACTGAATAGTCTGGCCTATTCTTTATATATTCTCTTCTGTCCTCATACCCCTGACAGCACTGAGATTACCAAATAATTCTTCTTTGTTCACGGGGTTAACCACAGCAATGTAATTGTTCAGTGGCTATTTTCCTCTTGGTAAGGGTAGAAGAGACTCTTTAGCTATGGCAAGCAGCTCTTCTAGGAGAAGGACACTCAGAAATCAAACCATTGTTCTCTGGTCTTGGACTGTGCCATATCCTCTGTACCATGGTTTTTCAGTCTTGGGGTAGATTTCTCTTGCTTGAGGGTACACTCGGGCACACTATTCTAACTTATTTCTCTTCTTGTTTTTCTACAGTTTTTATAGTTTATATGTGAAAGACTTATTTTAATGTTGTTACTGTTCTTAGAATATCTTATTTTAATTGTTAATTACTTCTCTTGTAATTTCCTTATTTCCTTTCTTCACAGAGCTATTCTCCCTGTCGGAGCCCTCGGGCTTATAGCATCCTGCTTTTCCAACTAGGGTTGTAGCTTAGAAAGTAATAATAATAATAATTAGTGTCAAATGTTACGACAGTAGTAATGTCACTCATCTGCACTACTAAATGCCTAAAACTTTGTGGGAAAGCTTGTAAGGCTAGGAACACTGCTCAGATGTCCAACAGGTTTGATATGCAGGAGCTTTCCTCAGGAAATCACATCCCTAAAGCTACTTGGTCCTTCTGGTGTGTGTCCCATCCTCTATTGGATGCATCTGAGAATACAAGCACCTTTGGAGGTGGGGAGTTGAATGGAATTCCCCTTATGAGGTTTTTTTATAGTTCAGCCACCAGGAAAGATTATCCTGTGACTTCTGCTCCACTGAAACGACATGGGATGGAATATTGCTGGATGCTGACTAATTACACTTTAGATACTTCTTTAGCAATCGCTGGGTAGATGCCCAAGTTGAAAGATTTTCTTTAACAAGGAAAGATGTCCCAGAGGACAAGCCATAAAAAGGTCAGGAGTTTTTGCTTCAACATGAATACAGTAATGCCTCACAACACAAAATTAATTCGTTCTGGAATGACTTTAGTAAAGTGATTTTTTTCATGTTGTGAGTCACATTTCACATGCAAATTGCCTAATTTGTTCCATTCCCTACAAAACACCACATTAAACTTATAATAAAAGCTACATTATAACCACAATGAAATACTGTACAGACAAATACATTTGAACCATTCAATATACCTAAAATAACTATTAATACCTATAAATTAAGTTATTACAACATAATGTAATATCTGGAAAATAATACAATACATATAGTACAATACTGTACATATACAAAATATACAGTAGGTAGTAGGTTGGCCAGGGCACCAGCCACCTGTTGAGATACTACCGCTAGAGAGTTATGTGCTCCTTTAACTGGCCAGACAGTACTGTATTGGATCCTTCTCTCTGGTTACGGTTCACTTTCCCTTTGCCTGCACATACACTGAATAGTCTGGCCTATTCTTTACAGATTCTCTTCTGTCCTCATACACCTGACAATACTGAGATTACCAAATAATTCTTCTTCACCAAAGGGGTTAACTACTGCACTGTAATTGTTCAGTGGCTACTTTCCTCTTGGTCAGGGTAGAAGAGACTCCTTAGCTATGGTAAGCAGCTCTTCTAGAAGGGCACTCCAAAATCAAACTATTGTTCTCTAGTCTTGGATAGTGCCATAGCCTCTGTACCATGGTCTTCCACCGTCTCTTGGGTTAGAGTTCTCATGCTTGAGGGTACACTCTGGCACACTATTCTATTTAATTTCTCTTCCTGATGTTTTGTTAAAAGTTTTTATAGTTTACATAGGAAATATTTATTTTAAAATTGTCACTGTGCTTAAAATATTTTACTGTGAAAGTATTTTCGTTTGTGTTGTACCAATTTTCCTGGTCTTCGTGGGTGGGCGAATCCACGAATTTAAAAATGCAACGAAAATTTTTATACACTGTCAGAATTTAGTATTGAACTTGGACACATTCAATTTGTATTGGTGACCTACATTTTCTAAACCATTGTGGATTACTAATTATTTTGATTTGTTATTGTGAATATATTTTATTTTGGTGTTCACTATGATAATTATTGCATTGCAAATGAACACTTTATCATAATTGGGGATCAACTAATAATCAAAAAAAGGTAAAAGTTCCGAAACGGAAATCCTCGAATTTAAGAATCCACGAACCATTTTTTTTTTTAATAAAACAACGAAAATTGGTACCCACGAATAAAAATACATTCACAGTATTCTTCTCTCTTTCCTTTCCTCACTGGGCTACTTTCCATGTTGGGACCCCGGGGCTTATAGTATCTTGCTTTTCCAACTAGGGTTGTAGCTTAGCAAGTAATAATAATAATAATAATAATAATAATAATAATACCATATGTACTGTGCTATTATAGTTATCCCTGTTATAGACTACAGCTACATTTTCTATTGTCTAAACCCATTTTCTTCAACTCTTTTTATTGGGTGACTATTTTATTCTCGGCCTGGCTGGCAAATCTTTCTTCTTAAAATGAAACATTTTTTGCAAAGTGAGTCGTAAAAATATTCAGATCTCGTTTTGCACCTTGAAAATTTTGTAAGAAGATTCTTTCGTGGAGAGATATGATTGTAGTTGCACTACCTATCTGAGCCTGCTGAGTCAGAAACTTCATTCCTGCTAAGGCGGTAAAATTTAAGTTTCCCCGTTTACTACAATCCCCATATAGCAACAAAAGGAAGGTGGTTGAATAACCTGAAGCAACTGCTATTTTTTTTTGAGATACTTCAATAAATGTATACCATTTAAGCAGGGCCAAGCAGATACCATAACAAACACTCATGTGAACCCTTGGGGGAGAGATGGACAGTCCCAAACCAAGGACTTTGAACTGGAACGTTAATACCTCATGGATAAAGTGGAAATATCTTTTTTTAGGACTGAAGAATGGATAATTGGAAATACATCCTTCAGGTCCATAAAAAGCATGAAGTCTTCCCCTTTAATGGCAGATTGTACAGTTGTACTTGGCATCTACATAATGAACAGATTGATGAGCAAACTTGTTCAGTGGCGAGAGGTTGTTGTAAGGTCTCTAGACAACTGTAGAACCCCAAAAAATAATTTCAATACTGTACGCTTCATGTGCAATCTTCTCCTCTACTGCTTACACCTCTGACAAAAAGGTCAGAACTTCTGGAGATTTTGGAGGGAACTCTAGAATACCATCAGAGTATAGGTGAGGGGAGGTCTAAAATCTTTGAAGGGTAGGTGGTATCCTTCCCAAAAGACTTCTATAATCCATTGTTTGCTCAATGTCATTGTACATTTACCCAATGGTATGACAGAAATCCCCCACAACCGCAGCAAATGGAGGAGGGGACTGTCAATTTTAGCATCCCCTTCTTCCCTTCTTACCTCTACCATCCCTCCTCTATTGATGAAGCTTGGCACAAAAGGGTGGAGCACTGTCTGTACTTTTCTTAAAGGAAAAAGTAACAGGAGGTCTTGATCAAGCTTTCGAGCTCATTTCAGACAACCCTGAATGGCATGACAGAGACTGAAGGTCTCACTGTAAACACCTTCGAAAGACCTGAACCCTTGAAGGTAACCACATTCACCCCAAATGAAACCAACTTTTCGTACTTCACCAAGGTCTCGAGTTTTACAACTCTTGAGTAATAATGAAGCAGGCAACTAAACTGAACCATTGATTGATCCAGGAAGCCATCTGGAGGATGAACATGAAAGAAGATTCCATGGCAGCAAATTCAATGGCTGAAAAAAGTGCTTTCCAATCTGACTCTCTCCACTGGCAATATTGCAGTCAAAATAAAGACTCCGGGATCGACAGGAAGAGGATACAGGTTTGCTCCCTTTGGTACCCAGAATTTTCTTTGTCAATAGAATGCAGGAGCAGAAACTTACTAGACCAGCTAGACTTCAGTTAATTCTCAGGCTTGGGGGTCTTACCACTCTGTCAATGGCCACATGATGACTCCAGCGATCTTCTGATCCCTTTAAAGCAACAAAACACCCATTAATGATTGTAGATCCCACTGTCACAAAACCAATGGTAGCCCCTTAAGTTCACTTAAGAGTGCAAAAACATTGACAAACACACACTTAGTCTTGGGGTTTCCCACATCTACTGGCACAGGACAGAAGACAGCCGTCATTGGGGTTTTGAAAATCCCAGACAACTCCCTCCCGGTGGAGGTGTCAACAATTACCTCAGACAAGTTCTTTTTCCAAAAGCAAGACAAATCCGGACCAAGAACAGGAAAGGAAGTGTATTCTGAAGATTTGGAAGATTTTAAGAATCATTTTTTTGACTGGCCCTCCCAGCCAGGTATGGGCTCTTCCATAAAAAACCTAAAGAGTTTAAAAAGGCGACCGATTAGCAGGCACGCAGGCATATAATGTACTGTACATACTGGTCTTCAGGTACAGTAATCAAGGACTTTGTTGTCAATCATACATAAGCAATAAAACATCTTTGTGGTTGTAAGAATGCTGAGAGCAGTCTTGTGTGGTCAGATGTTCTCTTTTCTGGTCACAAGTGAACATGGGAAATTCCCAACAAGTGGACTGGCTACCTGGGGAAAGAACGGGTGACAGGTAATGTTGGTCTCTACCGTGAAAGTGCATGGGAACTTCTTGGTAGCCTGGGAGTCAAGAGAAGAATGATCATGAGGTGCCAGATCTAACAGTGACTAATTACAAGACCAATAAGGAGGGGACCGAGGATTGTATTCTTGATGACCATTACAAGATGGAATGTGTTGTTGCTAATAAAAGTATTGAGACCAATTATTGGTTGCAGAGCAGACAGTGTCCTTTATTAAGACCGACGGTGTAGATGTTGCAGCTTGAGACTGAGCACCAATAGCAAGAGTGTAAGGTACCACATACTGAGACACCTTCCTTGTCTGGGTCGGTACTACACCACCTTTTTTTTTGTTCTCTCATGTAAGAGAAGAGAGATCAGTCGAGCATCCAGGAAAATGGCAAAGAAGGGATGAGCCCTTCATCTTGACCAACAGTGCACATGTTCACTTTAGAATGAGATTGTGCACCAGTAAAGTAGGAGCATGAACTCCTTTACAACTTAATGAGACACCTTCCCTGAGTGAGTTTATTTCTCAGTACTACGCCGTCTCTCTTGAACGTAAACTGGGAGAGATTGGTCAGAGTCCTAAGTGACACATGTTGATCGGTCTTCCTGGACTTCAATGATTTTTCCTTATTCATCTTCTTAGAAGTAGCATTTAAGACTAATGAAAGCGAGGCAAAGGAAAAATTAAAAGAGGAGGAGGAATGCACACATTTCTTGCCAGCCTTCTTCCAGGTCAAGGTCTTTGAAACCAACAATGATGCTCCCACAGAGGATCAGATATACACAAGAAGATACCACGCCCTTCGATGCCTCCTCATGTGAAGCGGGAATTGGGAAGACAACACAGAAGTCCTGGCAATGGTAAAAACCTTACGCCAACGGACTACCAACAGTGCCCAAAGAAGAATATTATTCTTAGATTCAGGTTGTCATTGTCATTATACTGCCAAACATCAAGAGAAGATGACTGTGAACAGTCATTGCCCCCCCCCCCCCCCCCCCCCCCCCGGGAACAAGGATGATTAGAATAACAGCAGGTTTACACAAACCTGCCCCACATTTGTGGCTTTACCTGGAAACAACTTTATATCCTTGTATTGTACCTGGATACAACTGCATGGCTGCACACTTATTTATCAATTCTATAAAGAAAAAGCTAATAATTGAAACAGCCAAAATTCTATAAGAAGCAAAAGTACATGTGTACTCCTTGCGGCCAAAGCCAAAAATGAGTGTCTCACTGACTGCATGAAGGGTTGGGCTTCCCTACCACCTGTCAGTAGTTATAGCTACCTCGTTGAATTTTTAATGGCCATTTCAGCTCAGGTGAAGTTATACTCGTATTTAAGGATGATGGTTTGTATTCTAGTTGGAACAGAATGCGCTGAGCAAGTAGTTTCAAAATCCTATAAACCAATCTTAAACTCTAACTTCACAAACACATATTAAAATGCAGTACTGTACTACCTTTTGTGGTATATTTATTTAATGTATTATGAAATTATTTCTAAAATAAAAGTAATTCAAAAGACGTATTGTGCAAAACAGTTCACTCATAAGAAAGCCATAAGATCCAAAATACAAATTTAGTACTGTA
Source organism: Palaemon carinicauda (assembly GCF_036898095.1). Classification (NCBI taxonomy): domain Eukaryota; kingdom Metazoa; phylum Arthropoda; class Malacostraca; order Decapoda; family Palaemonidae; genus Palaemon; species Palaemon carinicauda. The sequence continues at coordinate 49,923,714 of NC_090759.1, forward strand.
ATCATAAAAAACTATAAATAAAAAGAAAAAAACAAATACTAAATAGACAGAATTATGAAATTTTGACAGAAACTGCCAGCTAAGCCAGTGCCATCCTGGTTTTTCCATCAGTAATTACTTTCATTCCTTTAAAAAACGTGCTTTCATTGAAGGATTTAATACTGTCTCAATAAACGGTTCAAAAGTACTTAACAGACCGTCGCTTTCATTTTAAGATTGATGCTCTACAAGCAAGAAGCTGATTATTTGTGCTATGTGATCTTATTGCAATGGAAAGCTACACACCGAATAGGTCTTTGTTCACACAGGCAGGGTACAAATGCCAAATTATTGTATACTCAATGGTAAGCCAATTAATTATATAATAAATCAATATGAATATCTATACAAGTTTTTCCCAAAATTATAAAAAACTATCATTAGCTCCAAAAAGCATAAGCTTTCAGTTCCAAATAAATAAAAAATTTTAATTACTTCAAGAGCTCTATGGTAAAACTAATCAAATGGACCAGCATGAAAAAATTAGGACAAAATCTCTAATATAAAAAAATGTCCAGAGGATGGAAAAATAAAAAAATCCATACTAAAGAGTCTATGAGAAAAACAAATAAAAGGAATTTGCTAATTATTAAATTAGGCATTACAGCACTACTTTCTATAAACTACAATAATGATTAAAAGATGAATGCTTAAATGATAAAGCAACTTAAAATTTTCATAAATAATTTTCATTCCCTGCTCAGCATCTATTCAGTGTAACAATAAAGATATTTAGTTATTTTCTTTAGGCTTTCATACACAAGTAACTCCAACTGCATCCAAGAAATCTGTAAATCTAAATAAAATCCTCTCACACATTGGTATTCTATCTGTCCAACTCCTTGCAACTCATGGATGAAAAAATATTATGTTGAAAATGTGTAGCTGAAAAGGTATACAAAAGCTCATAAAATACATTACTGTATCCACACAATGTATAAGTCTTAGTTTAGACTAACATTTTACTGGGTCAATAGCTTCTACATTTGCAAATAAAAACACTTCAGGTTGTAGTGAAAAAAGTGATGGAAACTAAAAATTATCTGGATATTCTAAATGATATAACTGTCTATAACAATGCTGATGGGGAATCTTTGTGGATAAACACAGAGCCAGACAAATAATGACAAAACAGGCACGCTATGTAAAATAAGTCTGTAATGAATTGCCCAACTGGTCTTAAGATACTACAGTATTTCCACAACAAAGTTTCAATTACAGAGACCAAGTTCCTCAATGTTATAACACTGGAATGGTTTGAGAAGAGGCAATCTTCTAGCTAAAGAAAAGATTCTCAAAGAATTTTAACTTCCCCAACACTGATTGCAACCTACAACTGTATACAACTTGAATTTTTTTTTAATACATTTTGATAAAATCTATGGATTTAACATTGAAACTTAACACATCTCAAGCAAATAATGTTCATGCAAAATTTGAAAAACCCGTTTTACCCCAAAATTAAGGGATCACATGGTGAATAGCTACACAATTGCTGGTAAATTATCTTTAAGCAGTTTCAAGAAACTGACACAGGTGCAGTGCTGCATATCAGAGAAGCTGGAAACAAACCATTCCAACTGGGCAAAACGAGAGAACGGGAGAGCAGTTACCTTCGCAGTAAAAATTACAACATAGTTTTGTGTTGTTGGTGCCTGTTGTGTCAATAATTGTGGAAGCCCAGTGCGAGACACTAGCATCTGCGGCAGAGATATGGCTTTTGAAAAATTACAAAGCTGTCATATCTGAGACAGTACTCGAATCCAATATGATCCTGGAGATCTCAGTTATGTCAGTCCAGGGTAAGAAATGCAAAACTGATTCAGACAGTTTACTCCTTAAAAGTAATAAACTGTAAATTACATCTTAAAAAATACTGTAAATAAAGTGCTTTATGTTAAACTACCTGTAGAAGCTATGAGTAGAAAGCACAGTATGTGAAGTTGCAAACTTAACTTACAAAAAAAGGGGCGTAAATTAGATGACCTAATATGCTGTACATGTTAAGGCCTAATCTTTAGGGACTGAAAGATGACTCAAGACATTTCTAGTTAAAAATGTTATAATGAAATTGCAACTGAATTGCATTAAACCATATATGAAAAAAATTGAATACCTGCATTGGTGAATACAGTAAAACAAAAATTTTCATAATAGAATTAATCATTTCATTGCTAAGCCAATACTAAAATTGATACAAGATTTCAAGCGCAACCTTTTATGAAAAATTTGTTTTAAAACATTAATCTGAGTGGGTCTTTGACTAGCTCTCTTTGTAGATACAAAGAAGCATTACTTCCATTACAACCTGGTTACCAGGTATTGAGGTATCTAATGTTACTTGTGTTCTCAATACACCAAATGAGGGCAGGCGATGTAGACATCAGTAATTGATTGGAATATTAGGTAAGTGATGGAATAAAAACATCATTGCTGCAGGACAAAGGCTTCAAACGTCTTCCGCTCTCGTCTGTTTATGATCATTCTATGCCAATATATATCAGCACATTTTCTTGGCTTGTTACTCCATCACCTTCTTTCATTTCCCCTGCTTCATTTGCAATCGCTAAGACCCATTCTGTCATTCTTCTTGTACATGTCATTCCCATTACAGTACATATACTGCCCACATCCATTTTTTTCTTACTTCTTGTTACAATATCTTATACTTTAGTTTGCTCTCATATCCATGTTGTTCTTTGTCTGTCTCTCAGTGTTAACCCAATCATTATTATTTATATCGTTCCTATAGTTCTGACTAGCTTATGTTCTAAGGCTTTAGTAAGATTCCAACTTTCTAATGCATAAGTTAATACTGGTAGGAACATCTGACTAAATACTTTTCTTTTTAAAGCGATTGACATTTTACTTTTCATAGTTGCATTTTGTTGACCAAATGCTCTCTATCCCATGCTTATCCATCTTTTGATTTTGGTCTCATGTTCTGGGGAAACACTATCTGTCCTAAGTATTTATATTCATTAACAATATCTAAAGCTTCATCCATAACCCTTATTTGTTCTCTCTATGCATTTCTATTGAACATTATCTTAGTTTTATTCATATTCATTTTCATTCATACATTTCTGTTTTCTCTATCAAAATTTTTTATCATCTTTTATAATTCTTCCCATGATTCCCTAAATAGAACTGTCATTTGGAAATCTTAAGTTGTTAAGGTATTCCCCATTAATGTTAATTTCTGCATTTTCCCAATCTAGATTTTTAAAAACTTAAAGCCAAACTGTGAATAATTTAGGAAAGATGGGGGTCTCAAGTGTTCTAACATAAGATTCATCTATTCCTTGTCTTGGAATGGCTTTCATTACTGAGGAAGTTTTGACAGAATCAAAAGTTTTCTCATAGTCTATACATTCTGAGCATAGTGGTTTCTCATACTTTACTGTTGAATACCCACTTGAAAGCCTCACTGCTCTCTTACTTGTTTAAAGTCTAACTGTCTTTCTATTGGATCTAATATGATTTTTGTAAATATCATATAATACTGAAAATAAACTTATTGGGTGGGAATTTTTCAGGTCCTTTGTGTTTCCCGTTTTGTGAATTAGTATAATGATAAAGTTTTTCCAAGCTATAGGTACTGAGCATTCTTGCAAACATTTTGTGTAAGGTTCAGTGAGTTTTAATACCACGAAATCTCCTCCATCTATTATCAAATCAATTGTTAGGCCATCTACTCTTTCTGCTTTGCCTATTTTCATACCTTTTAATGCTTTCTTTGCTTCTACTGTTACATTTGGTACCAGCTCAGGTGTTTCATTATTTCTATTGAAGTTATTTCTTATATAACTATTGTATAGCATTGTATAGAAATCGGCAATTTTTATCACTCCATCTCTTATGTTGATATTTCCATTTTCATCATTCAAAGCGAATATCTGTTGCTACCCTATTTTAAGTCTTCCTTGAATCAATTTGATGCTTCTACCTTTCTTTAATGTTTTCTCCATCTGGTCTGATTGTGTTTACAAATGCTTTGGGTTTTTAGTTTGTTTACTGTTTTGAATAGTTCTGCAAATTCTATTTCATCTCTGGATTTTACCCTCTTTTCCAATTTTTACCTTATTAGGTTTATGGTCTTCTCTGATAGTTTTCCTTGATTTTGTTTTGGAACTTTTCCACTTATCTCTTGTTTTGATTCCAATACAAATGTTAAATTACTGTTCATTTCTTTTTTATTTGCTTTCATTTCATAATGTGTTAAGAGTACCTATTTTGTATTGCTCAACTAAACATATCAGATTTATCCCTCATCACAGGAGTGTTTTTCATCCTTCTTATAATCAGTTTTTCTCTTTCTTTCCTTAGATCTTGACAAAATTTACTTCAAACTATTCTAAGGTCACTTGACTGTTACATCTTTACCTAAATTAGGTTTATCACTGAAAATAATATCTATTTTGTTGTTCATTTCTCCATTTGGGTTTCTCCATGTCTATTTTTTATGTTCCTTTTTATAAAAAAAGGTATTCACGATTTTAGGTTGTTTCTTTTTCCTAATTCTACAAGCATGTCTTATTTTATTTCTTATGCCTCCTCCAAATTTACCTAGTCATGTTTCTCCTCTCTTCTTTTGACGTACTTTAACCTTGAAATCAACCAAAACGAATGTAAATTGAGACTTACGTTTTTTCAAAGATATATCCAGAAATTCATAAAATTATTTAGTTTTACAATATTTGTAATTATGAGCATTAGTATTGGGTTATTTCATCTACATTTTATTTAAGGAAATAACATATAATGAAAATTTCAACCCTTTTGCTACAAGGCCATGAATTCGCTACTGGATCTCTATACGAGATTTGTCATCATCGGATATATTCACCCATTTATCTTCTAATAAGCTACATTTCTATGTCTACTTGTTTTACTGCTGATTAGAGAATAATTTTTTCCAAAATTTGCTTTATTCTCCTCTATATTTCTCTCTAAACAACCAAAATGTTTTTTCATTCATTGGTAAGTGATTATAGAATAAATTCCTAAAAAAATTTTATGTAATTATCTCTAAATAATGGTAAAGCACTGTGATTTTGTGTAAAAAAAAAAAAATTATATTCATCAAAGTGATTATGTTATTCTGTTATAATTCCATGATAAATAGGCATCAAAAGATATAAACTACTTGTTAGCAATAATGAACTTTATGTTGTACAGAAATGTAATAAAAATATCCTTTTATTTCCTTTGACACAAGAAATATTCTATAAATTATAATTATAAGGTATGGTAAACAAATATAAATCAACAAACAACTGTTGGAAAACATATATATATATAGAGAGAGAGAGAGAGAGAGAGAGAGAGAGAGAGAGAGACGTAGTCAAACCTCTCGACATGAAGGAATCTGCTTACAAAATTTTCACTCTGCGAAACGAGATGGGAAGAATTTTACGACTCGCATCACGAAAAATGTTTCAGAAAACGAAAGGAGGTATGGTGCGAGGGCCCGACCGTGTCCGAGACTGATTTTAAAATTTGCGCCACCAGCCCGTAAACTCGCTACCATCCTCCCATGCTCCCATTGGTTATTTCCCTACTCAGATACTAGTAACCACCATGAGATCCTTCTCTCCTATTGTTCAGCATCTACTGTACTGTATCCCATCAAGCATCTACGCATTGGCATTCCTATGTCTTTTCGTTTCGACAGCAGTATCGTACTCATTACTTAGTGTTTTTGATTTCGCTTTGGTAACAATTGTGCTGTATCATGTGTGATGTTACATTATTAGCCAAGGGTCCCAAGAAAGTCACTGATGTCAAGAGAAAGAAGAAGAGGATGATGCTTTCCATGGAGATGAAGATGGAAATAATCAAGAAATACAAGGCTGGCATGTGGTTAAGTGTGATCGCGAAGGAATATGGCCGAAATCTGTCTACGAGAGAAATGATCCTGAAGCAGAAGGAAGCTATCAAAGCAGCAACACCTTCTAAGGGTATGACTGTTTCCTCCAGTAAGAGGAGCCACGTCCACGATGAGATGGAGAGACTGCTGCGTGTCTGGATAAAGGACAAAGAATGGCTGGAGACACTATCACCGAAGCAGTGATCTGCCAAAAAGCCAGCGCCATTTTCAGTGATCTAGTGCATGCTCAGGCCGACACAGGAGAAGGAGCATTGAAGCAGGCACCCCCAGAATTCAAGGCTTCTCGTGGGTGGGTTAAAAAATTTAAGAGACGCTCTTGCATTCATTCGGTGGTGCGTCATGGGGAAGCTGCAAGCTCGGACACGAAAGTGGCCGAAGCCTTTGTTAAGACGTTCAACGAGTTGACTGTCTAGGAAGGTTACAGTCCCTAGCAAGTCTTCAATTGCGAAGAGACTGGGCTTTTTTGGATAAAAAAATGCATTGTCGAACGTACATCACGGCAGAAGAAAAGAGGCTACCCGGGCATAAGCCAATGAAGGACAGGCTTACCCTTGCACTCTGTGCAAATGCCAGTGGGGATTACAAGGTGACCCACAAAGTCACTAGGGAAAATCTTCACATATTTTGGAAGGATAATGGAAAAGTCTGGGTAACAAGACAATTGTTCATCGAGTGGATAAATGTTTGTTTCGGCCCGATTGTGAAAAAGTATTTGGAAGAGAAGCTCCTCCATATGAAATGCCTGCTGGTGATGGACAATGCCTCTGCTCACTCTCCTGCCCTCGACGAAGATATCGTAACAGAATATTCCTTCATCAAGGTTCTCTATCTTCCACCAAACACCACCCCTCTCCTCCAGCCCATGGACTAGCAAGTGATTTCAAATTTTTAGAAGCTTTATACGAAATATCTCTTCAAGAGACATTTTGAAATCAGTGAGAGCACAAACCTCACATTTCGTCAATTTTGGAAGGAGCATTTTGATATTGTCATATGCCTCAAAATCATCAATCATGCTTGGCAGGAGGTTTCAAGGCACACCTTGAACTCTCGTGGAAGAAGCTGTGGCCTGATGCCATCACACGAGATTTCAAGGGCTTCTACGCAGACCAAGCTGAAGCCAATTCCAAAAATGTTGACGATCCTGAACCAGTTGCTCAATCTGAAGTTGCTGAGATCGTTACACTGGAGAAGTCCATGGGCCTGGAAGCTGATGAGACCGACATTGATGAGCTTATCAAGGAGCACCAAGAGGAACTTACAACGGATGACCTGAAGGAGTTGGAGAAATTAAGGAGGGTCTAGATGGCTACTTTGAAATTGTGACTCGTAGAAAAGAGACACCCAGAAAAAAATCTCACAGGTCATGAGTACTGTAATGAAGTTTGCCTGAGTCATTTTAGGAAAATTTTAAGAAGCAGGCAGAAACAAGCTTCTCTGGATGATTATTTTAAAAAGAGGACTTCGGTAGAAGCAGACCAGGGCCAGATAAAAACCGAAAGAAAAGTGGTAGTGATGAAGAAAATATGTAGTGTAATCAAATTTAGAAAATACAAAATGTAAAGTAAAAAAAAAAATTAGAGAGAGGCGAAAAAAAATTTATTTTAAGTTTATCGTAAAGTTAAGAGTTAATATTTCCTGCTATTTGTAAATGTGTTTCCTAAAATTAAGTGTTAATGTTTTCTGTCATTTACAAGTCTGTTTTGTAAAGTTAAGTGTTTATGTTTTCTGCCACTTGTTAACGTTTTCCGTAGTTTGTCCTCCTCCTATACCACCCGCACTTCACTCTCGGACATTGCCTCACTCCAAAGGTAAGGTTCCACATTTTTTTTACTGTATTTCTACTGTTTGCTCTAATAATACACTTCTTTTTCAGGTTACCAACAGTTAATTTATTATTGAATGATCCAAAACTTGTCAATCATTTACTACTGTTTAGTGGTGTGTATCCTTTTCATAATTATCTAATGTGGTGTTTTTGTAGGGTCTGGAACAGATTAGGCTATTTACAAGTAAAAGGCGACTCACAGGACGAAAATATCATGTTACTTATGCCACTACAGAACCAATTAATTTTGTGTTGTGAGGCATTACTGTAATACAGATTTAGTTCATTAGACATAAGGTTTGTTCTTTCTTTTGTAATTCCACCTCCTGTGTGACTGTGACTATGAACTGTTTTGGGTATTTCACGAGCTTAGAAATACTGAAGACTGCACATGTAAGAACATGACGAATACTACGTAGAAACGGTAGAATGGCAATAAATGGAAATAATCACAATAGGCTAACTTTTACTTGTGAAAGCAATGAACAACACTTATATGAAATATATAAAAACATGAAGATGATATTATATTGTAGAAATTATATTTGAAAAAAGGAATAAGAAAAAAAGATAAATCTAGTCTTCTGTCAACTATTTCCTTTACTGGTAATGGTAAATTTTCGTCTTGTGAGTGGGACTTATAGTCGAGGGCCGGGATACTTTCTCTGTGATTATGAACACTGTGGCAATATAGAAAAACAATGAAATAGACCTTTCATTATCATGAATAAGGACTAGAATCACAAGTATCTTTGGGTTGGTGATGAGGTTGGATGTGAATACACTATAATAGACCTTATATTATCACGAATAAGGACTAAAATCTTAAGTATTTTGGTCGATGGTAGGATGAGTCTCCCAACTGGTGGTATCATAGGGGGATTGAGTTATACCTAAGGTAGGGAATGTCGCTATTGGCTAGAGAGAGTGGTGTGATTATTTCATGGTAACATAAAAAGACTAAAATAGATCTTACAAATAAAAAATAAAGGCTAGAATCCCATAAACTTTGCACTACTAAAGTCCAACACAGAAAAAAAATAGCATACATTTCTACAATAATATCAATCAAAACTTGTAGCACACAACAATACATCCACAATAAAATGTCTTTGAAGATTAGTATCAACAACAATGAATGGTGAAAGCTTCTCATATGAGAAGAGCAATAAATACTAAGTATCAAAGAAAAACAAGATCATACCTTCTCTATATACGGTGATTCTGCCATCTTCATGACCAATAACAAGCCTCCCAGGTACTGAGGGATGCCAGCGGTATGTAACAATACCACTAGAATAACCGTAGTCTTCTCTGTATGGATATGGCTCAGTGTTTTCAGTGTAAGCCCATAGCTGGACTGGGCCATTTTGTGTTGAAAATGAAATAAGGTCTCTGAAATAGAAGGTAATGTTTAATCCCCATTCAAACAAAAGGTGGTTCATCATTACTAATGAAATACACCGAGATTCTTAGTACTGTACAGCAAACTCTCATGCTCTACTAAGGTACATTAAAACATCCCAATATAAATGAATTTTAATTATGTTAGTTATAAACCTCCAGAGTATTTAAACTATCTGTATCAAGCTTTAAAAAATGCTACTTGGTTTATAGCAACATTTCCTTAAAACATGTTATCACTATTATTTACGGTAACAGCAAAACATTGTTTATTAATCTAATGTTTTAAAGTTTCATCATAATAGTTTATATGAAGAAAAACGCATACCAAGTCATAACAAAATTATCAAAATAAAATACTTTCATGTAAGTATCACAGCTTGGTTGACAATATGACAAATTTGAAAATAATTTGTATTTTTCCTAACTAAACAAACCTTGAGCTCTTTACAGTGGAGATTATTTTGGCAACAGCTGAAACTAGTCGAAAGACTTTTTAGCGAGGTGTAACTACCCACCGCTAGTTAGCAGGGAGTTGGAAGGGGATAGACCGGCCACACTGCTCACACCCACACTAGTAACATGACATCACTTTTGAAATGCAGGCACAACTTCTCGGGGGATAAATGATGGCAGGACAAGTATGTGTAAAGAGCTCAAGGTTTGCATAGTTAGGAAAAAACAAATTATTTCCAAATCTGTCATTTGTTCTGGAACTACTGTATATAGAAACCCTTTGGCTCTTTACAGTAGACTCACCATTAGGTGGGTGGAAGTCCTAAACCAACTGGCTGGTTTCTGTCTCAAGGTGCAACTCTGTGCTCCTCTACTCTTGAAACCTCCAGCTGGAAAGGGCTGTTTGGATCCTTGCTTCAGTGCTTGAGACCCTTTCCAGTATCCCTGGCGTTTCATTGGTGATAATCGCTGCAGTGGTAATGTCGATGAGTAAGGGCAAGAAGTCATTGCCCCATGCAAAATGGAGTCTTGGCTCACCTTCCACCACCTCTCGGCAACTGCCTCGATGTCCTCCACGTTGAAGAGGGAGGCACCGTCTATCAAGGAGTTGCGAAGCTTCATGGATACCCTTCTAGGCACCTGCTTCTGGAATTAGGAGGTTACAGCATGCCGTCTTCTCCAAACCCAATTGACCCACTGGTTGAGGACGTTGTGGGTGAGGAATTCAACCATCCTGGCGCCTGATAGAAGGAAGAAAAATATTGCCTCCTTTTTCTGGTCAGTGGAAAAGTCTTCACTCCTGGAGAAGTATCCAAACAAACCCCGCCCTAATCTCGTGGGCATATTTTAAAATCTGCTAGGAGAGAGTCTCCATCATCGGTTCCTTGGACCTCATATCCTAAGGGGGAATGGGAGGAGGAATTGGAACCTCCACCACTGGGGTAAAAGTTTCTGTTGATGCCACTCTATCGGCGAAAGCTGATTGTTGTCCATGGACGAGACCTCTTTAGATCTCGAGCCTCTGCTGGTCGCTGGATGGATGGAGTCCCCTGTGGGGGGGGGGGGAGCAGAGACTTGGTGACCTCATTTCTTCTTCTGCAACTTGATCGGAATGATGCCAAGCTTTTCCCACTCAGGGTCCCAGCCAGTGTTAGAAACCTTCATACTATGCTACTGTTGGCACTTAGACGACCGCTGAAGGGAAGGAAGCCTAGGCGCCGCCGGAGGAAGAATCTGTTTAAAGGGTTCGGCTGGAATGCCAATATAAGGGGTTATGGGAAGAAAAACACAAAATCCTGAAAAAATTCACTGAGCTTCGTATGGCAATGGAGAATGCGTTTACGAAATATGTTATTTTTATTAATAAAATAAATTTTTGAATATACTTACCCGATAATCATGTAGCTGTCAACTCCGTTGCCCGACAGAATTCTATGGAGGGATACGCCAGCTATCACAATACTAGAAGGGGGTGTATTTACCAGCGCCACCTGTGGCCAGGTACTCAAGTACTTCTTGTTGACACCTCCTCAATTATTCCTCGGTCCACTGGTTCTCTATGGGGAGGAAGGGAGGGTCGATTAAATCATGATTATCGGGTAAGTATATTCAAAAATTTATTTTATTAATAAAAATAACATTTTTCAATATTAAACTTACCCGATAATCATGTAGCTGATTCACACCCAGGGGGGTGGGTGAAAAACCAGTGTACAAGACTAAAGGATAGCTAAGTATCCCGTATTTCATATAATCAGTTATCCACAATAACAATGAAATAATAAGTACCTGGTAAGGAAGTCGACTTGAACCGTTACTCTGCCTTTAATAAGATCGTCTTCCTTACTGAGCGCAGCGTTCCTCTTGGGAGGCTGAATCAACTCAAAGGTGCTAAAGTATACAGGGCTGCAACCCATACTAAAGGACCTCATCACAACCTTTAACCTTGGCGCTTCTCAAGAAAGAATTGACCACCCGCCAAATCAACAAGGATGTGGAAGGCTTCTTAGCCGACCGTACAACCCATAAAAAGTATTCAAGAGAAAGGTTAAAAAGTTATGGGATTATGGGAATGTAGTGGCTGAGCCCTCGCCTACTACTGCATTCGTTGCTACGAATGGACCCAGGGTGTAGCAGTACTCGTAAAGAGACTGGACATCTTTGAGATAGCATGATGCGAACACTGACTTGCTTCTCCAATAGGTTGCATCCATAACACTCTGCAGAGAACGGTTCTATTTGAAGGCCACTGAAGTAGCCACAGCTCTCACTTCATGTGTCCTTACCTTCAGCAAAGCAAGGTCTTCTTCCTTCAGATGAGAATTTGCTTCTCTAATCAGAAGCCTGATGTAGTAAGAAACTGAGTTCTTAGACATTGGTAGAGAAGGCTTCTTGATAGCACACCATAAGGCTTCTGATTGTCCTCGTAATGGTTTTGACCTTCTTAGATAGTACTTAAGAGCTCTAACTGGGCAAAGAACTCTCTCCAGTTCGTTCCCCACCATGTTGGACAGGCTTGGGATCTCGAACGACTTAGGCCAAGGACGGGAAGGAAGCTCGTTTTTAGCCAAAAAACCGAGCTGCAAGGAACATGTAGCCGTTTCAGATGTGAAACCTATGTTCCTGCTGAAGGCGTGGATCTCACTTACTCTTTTACCTGTTGCTAAGCACACGAGGAAAAGAGTTTTTAATGTGAGGTCCTTAAAAGAGGCTGATTGGAGCGGTTCAAATCCTGATGACATTAGGAACCTTAGGACCACGTCTAGATTCCAGCCTGGAGTGGACAACCGACGTTCCTTTGAGGTCTCAAAAGACCTAAGGAGGTCCTGTAGATCTTTGTTGGAGGAAAGATCCAAGCCTCTGTGGCGGAAAACCGCTGCCAACATACTTCTGTAACCCTTGATCGTAGGAGCTGATAGGGATCTTACGTTCCTTAGATGTAACAGGAAGTCAGCAATCTGGGTTACAGTGGTACTGGTTGAGGAAACTGCATTGGCCTTGCACCAGCTTCGGAAGACTTCCCATAAAGACTGATAGACTCTGAGAGTGGATGTCGTCCTTGCTCTGGCAATCGCTCTGGCTGCCTCCTTCGAAAAGCCTCTAGCTCTTGAGAGTCTTTCGATAGTCTGAAGGCAGTCAGACGAAGAGCGTGGAGGTTTGGGTGTACCTTCTTTACGTGAGGTTGACGCAGAAGGTCCACTCTAGGAGGAAGAGTCCTGGGAACGTCGACCAGCCATTGCAGTACCTCGGTGAACCATTCTCTCGCGGGCCAGAGGGGAGCAACCAACGTCAGCCGTGTCCCTTTGTGAGAGGCGAACTTCTGAAGTACCCTGTTGACCATCTTGAACGGCGGGAATGCATACAGGTCGAGATGGGACCAATCCAGCAGAAAGGCATCCACGCGAACTGCTGCTGGGTCTGGAATCGGAGAACAATACAAGAGGAGCCTCTTGGTCATCGAGGTAGCGAATAGATCTATGGTTGGCTGACCCCACAGGGCCCAAAGTCTGCTGCAAACATTCTTGTGAAGGGTCCACTCTGTGGGGAAGACCTGACCCTTCCGGCTGAGGCGATCTGCCATGACATTCATATCGCCCTGAATGAGCCTCGTTACCAGCGTGAGCTTTCGATCTTTTGACCAAATGAGGAGGTCCCTTGCGATCTCGAACAACTTCCTCGAATGAGTCCCTCCCTGCTTGGAGATGTAAGCCAAGGCTGTGGTGTAGTCGGAGTTCACCTCCACCACCTTGTTAAGCTGGAGGGACTTGAAGTTTATCAAGGCCAGATGAACTGCCAACAACTCCTTGCAATAGATGTGAAGTGTCCTTTGCTCCTGATTCCATGTTCCCGAGCATTCCTGTCCGTCCAGTGTCGCACCCCAGCCCGTGTCCGATGCGTCCGAGAAGAGACGGTGGTCGGGGGTCTGAACAGCCAATGGTAGACCTTCCTTGAGAAGAATGCTGTTCTTCCACCACGTTAGAGTAGACCTCATCTCTTCGGAAACAGGAACTGAGCCCGTCTCTAGCGTCATGTCCTTTATCCAGTGAGCAGCTAGATGATACTGAAGGGGGCGGAGATGGAGTCTCCCTAACTCGATGAACAGGGCCAGCGATGAAAGTGTCCCTGTTAGACTCATCCACTGCCTGACTAAGCATCGGTTCCTTCTCAGCATGCTCTGGATGCATTCTAGGGCTTGGAAGATCCTTGGGGCCGACGGACAAGTCCGAAAAGCTCGACTCTGAAGATCCATACCCAAGGAGACAATGGTCTGGGATGGAACGAGCTGAGACTCCTCAAAATTGACCAGGAGGCCCAGTTCCTTGGTCAGATCCATAGTCCATTTGAAAATCTCCAGACAGCGACGACTTGTGGGAGCTCTTAAAAGCCAGTCGTCTGACGGAGCCGGACACAAGATCATGATACTGCTGCACAGTCTGTAAACTGTCAATCATGGGCAAGCGAGGAAGTACAGTGACAACCCGAATCTGTCTAGACTGTCTGGGTCGTACAGACAACTCCTTAACTGGTTGCTGAGGTTGCCGCACTGCGTCACAACAAGTCCCTTCTGTTGGTTGTTGAACGTCTTCCCCGTGACACATTGACTCCGTAAACAAAAAATTCTCTAACAAGGACTAAGCTTGGACTGCATGTCATGCAACACAGCTCAAGGTCTATGGGAGCAGGTGTGGTAACAGACGGGATTAGCGGCTGAAGTGGAACCATTACCTTCCCTGTAAGCATGTTATGCTTAAATAAAAGTCCATAAGAGGTTATGCAGCTAAAGGCTCCCTCCAAATGACAGAGTCCTCAAGGGAATATCAGAAGGAGGGAGAAAAGAACTTTCTCATCTACAGGGACCTTATCCTAGAAAAGCTAAGTTCTCTGAGTGAGGGTTCACTGGTGCAAAAGCAGCAGACTAGAAGGCAACGTTATGAAACTGCTTGACAGTCTAGTGAGTTGGCAACAACCCAAGATGTGTTGAGAAGCATGCGGTAAGGTATGCAGAGCATGATGTATGCAGAGTATGCTGTATGCAGAGCATGCTGTATGTAGAGCATGTTGTATGCAGAGCATGCTGAATGCAGAGCATGCTGTATGCAGAGCATGTTGTATGCAGAGCATGCTGAATGCAGAGCATGCTGTATGCTGAGCATGTAGTAAGCAGAGCCTGCTGTAAGCAGAGCCTGCTGTAAGGAAAGCAGAGCGTGTGCATGGCGTTTAACATTTCTCAGAAATTCCATGACCAGTGCTAGAGTGCTTTATGCATGCTTGCATGGGGTTTAAACCATGGTATGTAAATGGAGGTAAGGTATGCTGAACAGCAGAGTCAGAACGAGCTGGAACAACAATAGTTGTGGTTTCCTCTTCAAGACTCCGATGAGGGAACACCTGAGGCTCAGTCTGCAAAGGCTGAATAAAAGACAAGCAGAAGGAAGGCGCATGGGTGGAGGAGGCTGACTCCTAGCATGAGTGGTTGAACCCAAGGGTTGCGCTTGCTGAGCGGTTGGCGGAAGCGGAGTAGCAAGTTCCAGTTCCTGTGGTGTGAGCGGAGCGCGATGAGGAAGAGGCTGCGCAGAACAAGGTAAATGTCTCGCAAGCTGAGGCTCCTGAGGCGCAAGGCTAAGGTGTTGTGGTGCTTGCCTTGTGGAGGGTTGAGCTCGCTGCAGCGAGAGCTGAGGAGACTGACTCATGGACGGGAGAGGTTGTTGTACCTCAACCGAGTGTTGCATCACTGGTGGAGCAGCAAGTGGAGGCGGAGGAAGAGAGGTATAATCCTCCTGATCCCAATGTAAAGGTTGCCTTAAGGAAGGCGGAGGCTGAACACCACAGGGAACAGCAAACTCAGCACGTGGCTCAACATCGTACGCCTGGCAGGTGGAACTGCTGGCAGGTGGTACTGCGATCAGGCGGAGCGAGTGTAGGTGGAGGGAGTGTAGGCGGAGGCGGAGGAGCAACACTCTCAGCCCGACACTCACGCATCAAGTCCGAAAGCTGTGCTTGCATGGACTGTAGTAGAGTCCACAACATCGTACGCCTGGCAGATGGTACTGTGATCAGGCGGAGCGAGTGTAGGTGGAGGGAGTGTAGGCGGAGGCGGAGGAGCAACACTCTCAGCCCGACACTCACGCATCAAGTCCGAAAGCTGTGCTTGCATGGACTGTAGTAGAGTTCACAACATCGTACGCCTGGCAGGTGGTACTGTGATCAGGCGGAGCGATCATAGGCGGGGGGGGGGAGTGTAGGCGGAGGCGGAGGCGCAACACTCTCAGCCCGACACTCACGCATCAAGACCGAAAGTTGTGACTGTATGGACTGCAGTAGAGTTAACTTGGGGTCGGCAGACACTAAGTTCTGCTGAGGTAAAGCCTTAACAGCAGAGATCTGTTGTGGCAGAACCTTACTCCTCTTAGGCGGAGTGTAATCAACTGATGACTGAGGAGAGTCAGAGCTAACCCAATGACTGCAATCGGGTTGTGAACTTTAACTTCGTACGTCTGGCATAGGTCTGGACTTAACGTTTAAGAGGTCTAGAGACCTGAGACCAGCGTTACTCTGCCTTTATTTTCTCCCCTAATCTCTTCTGCAGACGAGCAAAATAAGGGCTCAATCGTCTGCGGGTGGGAGTGACGGTCTCGGTAAGACACGCCCACAACCACCGAGAATACTTCTGTGCGCCGATCAAGGCCTGCTGAACCCTTATGCCCTTCGACATTGCTTCTCCCCTGGGCTTGGGAGCTTGCAAGAGGTCCCGGACTGGGAGGACGACTGGCGCGCACAAAAGTACCCTCACGCACTAATCACTTATCACTTTGATTTCTGTTTGCACTTATTTCACTGAACTCGAAACTTTAAGTGGTTTGTACCTGAAATACGCAATTCTATCCTTTCTCAAAGTTAGTAATTGCGAAAACAGAATTACAATGTAACAGAAAAATCTAATGAAAGATAATTCAGTGGTTGGAAAGAGACTAAACACTAGATCACTTCTAGAAACGTTTAGTTTCTTCCCCTAAAGAGACTAGGGAGAAGAGCAAAAACGATAACGACGTTACTCGTACGCCTGGCAGGCTTGAATGAAACGTTTATCCTCTTTCTCCCTCCGTCTCTATCTCTCTCTCTCTCTCTCTCTCTCTTGACTTAGAACCTGAGAGAAGAGCCCAATCATATATATCGTTAAAACATATTATTGTTAAAGGAAAAAACTGAAAAGTTCCTTTATTAGGATCAAAACCATTAAGTTAAGAAAGAATGAACAAAACGCTAGACACGGTTACTCTTACTGCAACGTGAAACCGTGAACATTCTTTCTCTATCGTAACGATAGAGTGCAAGTTGAACGTTCTGAACGTCAACAACTGCAGAGACAAAACAAAACGTTAGTTCAACTTTGAAAACAGTACGAGACTGTCAAAGAAAATCTTTCAAACTCTGTGGCGGAAATAGCATAATATGTTAACAGGTAAAACCGAAATGACGGGTTCAAAGTTTATTAACTTCGGTAAAAGACCGCCTACTATTAGGAAGGTCGAATATAAACAAATATAAAAATTAATTTTAATGAGTTTATAATAAAAGGAAGTTAATCGAAGAGGCCTATAAGAGGCGGAGAGATATAAAATAAATCTATAACTTTTGTTAAGCAAAATTAAGAAAGAGAGAGTATACTCTCTTAGACACCAACACTTCCGTCTAAGGGAAGGGTCGGCCATTGAAAGGTGAACGAGAGTTCATACTCTCTCGTCACCATAATTAATCAAATTAATTCCAAAAGCTAACTAAGCTAATATAGAAGTTTCCAGTAAAGCGACAGCCGAAATCAAAGAGAAATACTTCACCAAAGTCGTGAAAATACTCCAAGAACATAAGCGTATCCCAGAACGTCTTGCCGGAAGCACGACAGAGGAATAATTGAGGAGGTGTCAACAAGAAGTACTTGAGTACCTGGCCACAGGTGGCGCTGGTAAATACACCCCCTTCTAGTATTGTGATAGCTGGCGTATCCCTCCATAGAATTCTGTCGGGCAACGGAGTTGACAGCTACATGATTATCGGGTAAGTATATTGAAAAACTCTGTTAAAATTCCTCTTACTTTCATAGTTACAGGGTAATTAGTATAATTAAGTCAATAAACCAAAAACATTGTTCCCTACAAGAAAATGCAGTATTTCTTCTGTTATTGTAAATTTTGATAATTATTACATTTTAATGTAAAAGAAATTGTGAACAATGGCACCTGTACAGCTTCCACGAGTCACAAGACAATGTATTACTCGGTAAATTACACCCTTCGCCCTTCAGTCCTACCACAAACCTCTAGAGAGTACATGTCCGAGTTTGACCTCCGATATTCACTCATTTTTACATTTGTATTTCTCGTTTTCAGCAAGAATTTTATCATTTCAAAGAGAAAAAGACAATTTCAACATCATGCTAACATAAGAAGAAAATTTGCTCCCTTGAGAGAGAGAGAGAGAGAGAGAGAGAGAGAGAGAGAGAGAGAGAGAGAGAGAGAGAGAGAGAGCTCTGGATGGAGGAGCGGCCACCTTGCCTGACCGGAGCCAAAAGAAGCAAGATATTGAGCAAAAGGATCTTCATTTATGATTAAATTATAATAAATAACTTTGATTTTGTTTATTAATATCCAAAAAGGAATATAAAATTCATAATAATCAGGATTTATTAATATTATCTTTGTAAAATTACAAACAAAAACTTTGAATACCCTTTGACATTCACTCGGTTTTACATTTGTTTTTCTCGCTTTCGGCAAGAATTTTATTATTTAAAAGGGGAAAAAACAATTTCAACATCTTGCTAATAAAAGGAAGAAGAAAATTTGCTTTATTAAGAGTTCAGAAGAGGGTAATAACAGTAGTGCAGAGAGACAGAGAGAGTGTGTTGTAGATAAAGGAGCAGCCACCTTGCCTAACAGGAGAAAAAAGAAGCAAAATATTGAGCACAAGGATCTTCATTTATGATTAAATTATGATAAATAACTTTGTTTTCTTTTATTTATACGCAAAAGAGAACATAAAATTCATAATAATCATGATTGACTAATAATGTCTTTGTAAAAATACAAAGAAAAACTTTGAACGTCCATATCCCAAAACTATACTTATTGATCTTCATTCAATAGTCTCCCTTAGTTTTAAAGATATAGCATTGAAATTTGGAATATAAATTAGAAATATATTATAAAAACAATGAAACGAATCTCTTTTTTCCAATTTTTGTTTCATAATTTTTTTTCTAAATTTTTTACCCTGATTTTTAGGGTTTATTTTTTTTACCATAATAAAAAAGTCATATCTGACAGAAATATTACTTTTAGAAAAAAAACTCTTCATAATATTGGAGGTCTATATCTGGTCTATATAGGGTACTATCCCAGATCTTAGAAATAATTACCATGGGATGAGATAGAATTTGAAAAACACTAATATTCAGGATAAACCGGCCTGGCGTCGCAAAACTGAAGGTCAGAATAAAAAATCCTATGCAGTTTGGAGATGTCCTAAGTCACCTTATTAAGTGATATGAATGTCAAAGTTGTCATTAAAAATCGGCATTAGCCGGCCGGCCCCCTTAACAGAGATCTTTTTAAAATCAGTGCATGGTGCAAATTGTGGGGTATGAATTTGAACTCTAACAATACTTGAATATGATTGTAAGTAGGTAGAGGACAGTGGCTCATCAACATCTGGATATCACCATTTATACTGTTTTTTAACTCTGCAACTCTTGAAATTTTAGGTGCGATTCTTGATGCCAAATTTACTTTTGAGAAACACATTTCGTCTGTCTCTTCTTCAACTACACAAAAAATTGGCTTATTGACAAAGTCTTTTACGATCTTTGGTGAAAAATCTACTGTATTCTGAAGAAGTGTTTTAACTCTTTCATTCCACCTTGTTTCGAGTATTGTTCTCTTGTCTGGTCTTCAGCTGCTGAATCTCACCTTATAACTTGTTGGACAGGAACATATAGTCTTTTAAAATTCTTATTCCTGATCTAGATACTAATCTCTGGCACAGTTGTTCAGTTAGTTCTTTATACATGTTGCACAAGATTTTGCATAATTTGACCATCATTCGCATTCAGATTTTCCCGGACAGTACCATCCTATTCGTAATACTAAGTACAGTGGAACCTCTACACACGAACGTATCTACATCCGAATTTTCCAACATACGAAGTAAAATTCGAGCAAATTTTTGACTCTACACCCGAATTTTATTTCGACACACGAAGTAAACATTACGCCATTGAGCGTCGAGTGCTCAGTTCTCTATTCTTGTGTGTATCGTGTGGTTGTCCTCTGTTTGGTCTGTTATTAACAGTGCTTATTTTCTTCCTTTTCTCACATTTCCTTTTTGATAATCATGGTGCCTAAGAAGCTAAGTTTCAGTACAGGAAGAAGGCAATTCTTTCATTAGAATTGAAGCAAGAAATTATAGAAAAACATGAGAGCAGTGTGCATGTGAGTGATACTGTATGGCTAAACAATATGGCCGGAATAGGCCTATTATCTTGAGGATCATCAAGCTGAAGGCAGCCATTAAAGCAAATAACCATATAAGGGGATCACCATTATTACAAGACATCTTAGCAATACCCTGGAAGAGATAGAACGCCTTTTGTTGATAGGGATAAAGGACAAAGAGATTGTTGGCAACGATCATTTGTGAGAAGGGCCAGCGTGATGAACAGAAAGAAAGAAAAAAGTGAAGCAAAGAAAACCATGATAGCATTAACAAGCTCTTCTAAATAAGACTTCTCTCTTTTTCTGTTTCTCTCTAAACATAGCATTAACATGTTCTTTAAATAAAATATCTCTCTCTCTCTCTCTCTCTCTCTCTCTCTCTCTCTCTCTCTCTCTCTCTCTCTCTCTCTTCTTCGCTGTTATAGTGTTAGATACGTCTATTATTTTTTTTCAGAGAGAGAGAGAGAGAGAGAGAGAGAGAGAGAGAGAGAGAGAGAGAGAGAGAGAGAGAGAGAGATTAAACAAAAATGTGTTCAGAGTACATATGATTTTTAACAGCGTCAACGAGTTGAAAAACAATTAAATGTAACTAAGAAAGTAATAACAGCTAATCTGAATTCCTTTATTAACTAAAACAGGAATTGCTACGCAGTAAGAGAGACGGTCGGGGAGGAGGTAGAGATGGTGACTGCGATAACATACCGTAACTCGTCACTGCAAGTGATGAAAATAAAAAATCAAAAGAAAAATAATGTAAAAAATATGAAATATAAAAATAAAAAAAATAAATAAGCTAAGTTAGATTAAAATTTCCGTAGTGTAAGTTACGGTATGTTATCGCAGTCACCATCTCTACCTCCTCGCCGATCGTGTCTCCTCGTGCGTGTGTGTGTGTTTGCGCATACGCACACGAGTGTGTTTGTATCAATGTTTGTTTTAGTTAATAAAGGAATTCAGATTCGCTAATATTGTTTTTTTAGTTACATTTAACTGTCTTTCAACTCATTAACGCTGTTAAAAATCATATGTACACAACACATTTTTGTTTAATCTCTCATTTTTGTTTAATCTCTCTCTCTCTCTCAGAAAAAATTAATAGACGTCTCTAACACTAACAGTGAAGAAGAACAAGAGAGAGAGAGAGAGAGAGAGAGAGAGAGAGAGAGTATTTATTTAAAGAACATGTTAACACCATGTCTACCTTCTCGCCGATCGTCCGTCTCCGTCGTAGCAAATCCTACACCTGCGTTGGCCTGTTCTCTAAGGTAAAGTGGCAATAAAACACATTTTTTATTTATTATTTCTTTATAATTATCTTTTTTACATGCTTCTTACATATTATGCAGTAATGTTATTGTTATGTGTAATTATGTGTAGCCATTTATTAAGGATTTATTATGGGTTTTTAGGCTGAGGAACGAATTAAATGAATTACCATGTTTTCTTATGGGAAAATTCGTTTCTACATCCGAAGTTGGTTCTGGAACGGATTAAATTCGTATGTAGAGGTACCACTGTATGCAGTTAATTCAAATAGTTATGCCTTCTTCATCATACGGCTCAATTCTACACAGTATTCTAGAAGTTTTATTCCAGCTGTGACCAAATTGTGAAACGATCTTAATCAGGTACAGTAGTTGAATCTGTGGACCTATCACTTATAATTTAAATCCACGATGTAATGAGGGAGCGATAGGTGAACTGTGATATGGCATGGGATTACTGTAATAGTATTTGGATGATCTGAGGTATTTGAATTACAACATGACCTCTGTCTAAGGATACAATATCACTCAGTACTACAGTAGGGTCCCGAATTATGCGAGAATTTGGTCGATTAATGACCTCGTGTAAATGGAAAATCGCGAATTTCGAAACACACAACTAACAGAAATAATTCCATTGCGGCCATGGCAACCAGCAATTTTCCTATTCAAATGTGTTTACTACCCATTTCCAATACTTTCTTTGTACTATACTGTATTTCTTTATAATATCAAATTGTTTTTGTAAATAAATAAAACATTTAATATACTTTAAAGTTCTAATAACTTGAAAAATGGTTAAAATTACAACCAGGATAGGTGTAAACACCATATATTTCCCGTTATAACACAACCCAAAATACAGACAAATTTTAATGTTTGTCATATCTATTGTATAATACAACTGGTGAATAGCAAAACCATCACTCTATAGACTAGCTTGTTGTATGATTGAAAATCCAGAATTATCAAAATAAAGGCGATTTTATATCATGCGTTTCCTAAACACGCTAAAAAGCACAATAGAAAACGACACCCAATGTTTTGTTTACGTTTATCTCTGATCACAACGAAGAAACAGACGCATTTATACATCTGTGTTTTTGAATTGACAGCAATTTTACCAAGTATAGATTATATGTTGAATTTGTTATTACCAATGTTCTAATTATTTTTTATTAAAACTTTCAAATAAATGAAATGAATGCAATTTATGAAATGTTTTTCTTTATGATGCCGCCTGAAACGGAAACCTTCCATTTGTTTACGCTCCATCTTCGATCATAATGAACAAACGAATGCATTAAACACACATGATCTAAGTCATAACTAATGATATTACAAACATTTAGTAAACATTATGTTATTACAAATATTTTACTTACCGTATCCATATAAATTCCTAAATTCGTAGCAAAGCTGGAAATTTTTTTTTCCTTATGCGTTTAATCCACAATAGCAAACTGCCGCTAATGACAGAGTGATAACTTACGATAATTCTTAACTGTTACGAAAGATAATTGTCCTTTCCATATCCAAAATACTTTTCCTAACTTCAGTTATAAGTCAACTTGTACCCACCTCAATTATGGATCCATATGCAAAAAAGGTAAAAGAAGAAAGTACTAGGCCTATTCTTAAAGTCACCGAACAATTAGGTTACCGCTATAACGTTCGATGTGAGAGAGAGAGAGAGAGAGAGAGAGAGAGAGAGAGAGAGAGAGAGAGAGAGAGAGAGAGAGAGAGAGAGAGGGATGGTTTTAAAGTACTAAACAATAAATATGATAGGTTAAAACACATTGGTGTTTATGTAATATTAACTGTATAGATGGTTTGAATAAGTTAAGAAATGGTGTAAACAATTCTTTGTTATTGTATTCGCGCGGAAGCTAGATATCAGGTGATGTGATCACAGCCAAAAGTAAAACAAAAATAAGTTAGCAATACTCGATTTTTAAAACACACCCGAAATTTAACAACATAAGTACATGTTTTATTATAGCGCAATTGACATTTAAAGAGTAAAAATTTTCTGGAATTGAATGGTGTTTCCTAAAAAATAGTGGTTCGCGGACGAAATCGGTTACCGTATTTTAAGCTATGATTGAAATGGATGTATACACGGTATAATTTTTTCGTTTTGTATTTAATTGACACTTCAAGAAAACCGATTTTGGTTTCTTCATCTATTTGTAAGTATTGTATAACGAGAGAGAGAGAGAGAGAGAGAGAGAGAGAGAGAGAGAGAGAGAGAGAGAGAGAGAGAGAGAGAGAGAGATATTATGATGCAGAAGGTTACAGACCTAGAACAGGGGAGGATGAAGGTGGGGGGAGTGATGAGATAGGCTGGGTGGACTCGCAGGGGAGAAGGTAGGAGACGGGGGAAGGGGGGATTTGGTTGCCAGTGGCTAAAAATAGATTCTGAAAGACGGTAAAGGGAAAAACGAATCCCATCGAATAAACAGAATAAGGAAAGGGAATAAGATCCAGAGGAATAATAGATAGAATGGAATGAAAATGACTAGATGGTGTTAGTTGTGATAAGAATAATTTAGATATTTGAAATAAGAGTGTCTGAGGAGGTATAGAAGGAATTCGTGTTAAATATAGAGGAATATCAAAGGATACAGTTAGTTTGCATTAAAGGGTTTGTTATCGTTTATCGGCAGTGAATAGCCTAAACTTCGGTAACGAGTCGTCAATATTTTGTCATATTTTAAACAGTATACATTTGATTTGCAAACATTGGTTTTGTAGAGTAGACGGTAAAATAAAATCTAGAGAGAGAGAGAGAGAGAGAGAGAGAGAGAGAGAGAGAGAGAGAGGGGGGGGGATTTCTGCCATCAAATCTCTCTCTCTCTCTCTCTAGATTTTATTTTACCGTCTACTCTACAAAACCAATGTTTGCAAATCAAATGTATACTGTTTAAAATATGACAAAATATTGACGACTCGTTACCGAAGTTTAGGCTATTCACTGCCGATAAACGAACCCAGTCTACTCGTGAAAACCTTGAACGCCCAGAGGGAAAAATAAGGCTTTTAAATATACTGTACTAAACAAAAATAATGCTTTAATATACCATCATTAACACTACCATTACAATTATCGTAAGGTTGGAGAAAGATAAAGATTGCCGAGAACGTAACCACATTTCTGTTTACATTTTGTCAGCTGGACTCGCACAGTTAACAGTTGATTTCATTGTTGATGTGGAATTTTATCCTTAAATAGGCTATTCATTATGAAATTGTGTTAATGAAATGTAATGTTGATATTGTTTTGTAACATTTATTATAAATCACCGTATTTAGGGCTACCAATATACTTAAAAAGACAATAGATTTGATACATTTTGTAGTGCTTGACTCGCGAACTTTGAACAGCCTCGCAGATACAGAAAATTTATTTTTGAAAAATAGCGATCGCGGAAAAGGGGAATCGTGTAATTCGAACACGCTTAATTCGGGACCCTACTGTACTATTTGGCCATAAAGCTAAAAAAGAATTGGATCTAAATCTAATGAAATAGGAAGTACAGCCACACCTAAAAATACTTGGTAACTCACTTCTAGTAATGTACTGTAACTTTGATTTTGTCAACTAAGCTGCAATTGAAAAATGTATAGCACAATGAATGTTGGGTAAGACATTAAAATAATAAATATTATGCAACAAAAGCTCAGGGTATAAACTAAATATAAAATTTAGTATAGATACTGTACAAAAAGAAAGTCTTATTTACCTGTGTCCAACACACCAGGCAACCACAGTTGGGACACGGCATATGCTTATAGCATATAATACACTTTGACTGCTGACGCTCCAGACACAAATACGTTGATCTAATGATGCGCTGAAATAAAGGTATTGAACTTCAGACCCTAAATTTCATTTACATGTATAAACAGTTTTATAATAACACTTAATAAATGCAGAGGTTGCAGTATTTCTCAATGGAACATGATAGAATTACCAAATTGATAAAATGTAAAGGTAATAACAAGCAGTTCTAATCTTATAAAATAAAAATAAGAAAATATTCACCATATAAAATTATCGAAAAAATGATTCTCTCAGATAACAACCTGACATATGCCTGACATAATAAATACTAGTTATTGAAAATACAAAAGTGAAATGTACTTAATCCTTCCTGATAAGAGCAAAGAATTATACCGCTGATGACTATACTACCATGTATATTACTAAAGCCATACCCCCATTTAAACTTGCTCACATATCTTCATGATGCAAATGCCAACAGAAAGGATATTTTAACCAAGAAATGTTTTTTCTCTGCTAAATTTTTACGAAAAAGTATTCACCCTTTTTATTGCAGAAAATAGATTTCATACTTGAAGGTCAGGAAAAGATTCTCACTACTTCTATTCAGGAAGTTTGGTCGTTCTGCTATATACTAGATTGTTAAGCAGTGAAATAATGAAGTCACTAGTTTGGAATACCAAATCCTTTGAGGCTGCTCTGTAACTTATTTCTGTCCCTCTTCATCACCCTTATTATTTCCTTTATCAAATCAATTTGATTATTATACCCCTAAAACTAAGAATACTCAAACAAACCCGTCCATAGGTCAAAATAAAATATGCAAGCTCCTGTATTTCACTGATAGACATAATATAAAAAGATGAAAGAAAATTAAAATAATCAAATATTGCACAGGTTATTTTGAAGTGGCTAGGACTGATGAAATGAAAAAGATGAAAAGAAGAGGACATTGTTAAAATATGACAAATTCGTAGATAATTTGTATTTTTCCTAACTATACAAACCTTAGCTATTTACATGGGGTAATTACTTTGGCATAGCTGAACGACGAGCCATAAAAGTTTTAACGAGGGTTTCCTACCCCATCGCTAGTTAGCGGGGGGTAGGGAGGGGTAGCTTGCTACCCCTCCCTCCTCACACACACCGGTGAATACTTCACTTTACTTAAGAGGTAGGACTTATCTTGGGGGACAGGGCTGGCGGGCACATAACTGTAAATAGCTAAGGTTTGTATAGTTAGGAAAAATACAAATTATCTACGAATTTGTCATTTGTTCCGTAACTGAAATACAAACCACGCTATTTACATGAGGTGACTTAACCCTTAGGAAGGGTGGTAAGTCCCCTGCCATACTGGCTTTGGCTTGCCCGGGGACCCCGAACCCGAGTTCGGAAGAACTCGTGGGATGAGGGGGGCCCTGCTCCTCGCAGGCAGTTGTGAGACTGCTGCGGCCTACGTAAGTTGTGTGTGAAGGTGAGCAGTGACTCGTCCTAGGAAGTTGACCTGGAGCTCTTCAGATGGATATCTAGCTAGGACTCTCCCAATACCACCTCGTCAGGGTATGGGGACATGACAGTATTACAACTTAATACTAGGAACACAAGGGAGCATGGTTTACCTGCAGAGGTTCGAGGTCAGCTGTGCAAAGGACCCAGGATGCTGTTTTCTCCAAGGGAGGAGAGGATGAAGAAAATAAAAGGGCCAGACAGATCTTTTCATTCACACAGACTAAAACCGGGTAACAATGCCCTCAACCTTCTGCTACTTGTCCAATAAGGAGCCTGAGGTTAGACCAGCTGTTGTGCAGCCACCACAGGGCCGATAGAGAACGTATCGAGCCTCCTGTGTGTCACGTCTTGCAGGTAGTGGGCCGTGAAGGTGGTCTGACGCTTCCACACCCCAGCTTGCAGGACCTGCGTCACCGAAAAGTTCTTCTTGAAGGCCAGGGACGTAGCCACGCCCCTGACATCATGCGCCCTAGGGCGGCGTGACGGAGAAGGGTCAGGATTCAGGGCCAGATGAATTAACTTGCGAATCCAGGCTGAGATGGTATTCCTGGTGACTCTCCTCTTTGTTTCCCCGGTGCTCACAAACAAAGCTCGCACCTGGGGACGGGCTGCAGCTGTTCTTTTAAGATACAACCTCAGACTCCTGACTGGGCACAGTAGGAGATGGTCTGGGTCATCTGTTACAGAACGGAGACTCGAGACCTGGAAGGAGACGAACCTTGGGTCCGGCACTCCCGGGTTCTGAGTCTTGGCAATAAACTCAGGGACGAAGCTGAACGTTACCTCCCCCCATCCCCTTGAATGGGCAACGTCGTAGGAGAGACCATGAAGTTCGCTGACTCAGTTGGCCGAGGCCAAAGCTAGCAGGAACACCGTCTTCCAGGTAAGGTGGCGATCAGAAGCCTGGCGTAATGGTTCGTAGGGAGGTCTCTTAAGAGACCTGAGAACTCGAACCACGTTCCAAGGAGGAGGTCTCACTTCCGACTGGTAAGCTCGTAACTCCGTATGAGAAGAGACAGTTCCAGCGAGGAAGAAATGTCCATTCCTTTGAGCCTGAAGGCAAGACTTAAGGCTGAGCGATAGCCTTTCACCACCGAGACTGAAAGGCGCATTTCTTCCCGCAGATAAACGAGGAACTCCGCTATTGCTGGTAAAGTGGCATCGAGGGGAGAGATACCCCTTCCACGGCACCAACCACAGAAAACTCGCCACTTCGCCAGGTAGACTCCTGCGGATGACTTGCGCAGGTGGCCAGACATCCTTTTCGCAACTTGTTGCAAAAATCCTCTCTCTGTGAGGAGATGCTGGATAGTCTCCAGGCGTGAAGCCGAAGCGAAGCTACGGCTTTGTGTTAGATGTTGGAGTGTGGTTGTTTGAGTAGCTCGCGACGTGGAGGGAGCTCCCTCGGGATCTCCGTGAGGAGCTGCAAAAGGTCCGGGAACCACTCTGCATGATGCCATAGCGGAGCTATCAAGGTCATTGAGAGATTGACCAATGTTCTGGTCTTGTTGAGTACCCTCCTCATCAGACAGAACGGGGGAAAGGCGTACACGTCGACGTTGTCCCACCGTTGTTGGAAGGCATCTTGCTAGAGAGCCTTGGGGTCCGGGACTGGGGAGCAGTACAGTGGGAGCTTGGTGTTCAGCGCCGTAGCGAACAGGTCCACAGTCAGGGAACCCCACAAAGTCAGGACTTTGTTGGCTATCTGAGGATCCAAAGACCACTCGGTACTCACTATCTGCGTCGCTCTGCTCAGACTGTTGGCGAGCACATTCCTCTTGCCTGAAATGAAGCGAGCCGCTAGTGAAATCGAGTGGACTTCGGACCATCTCAGGATCTGTACTGCAAAATGGGATAGCTGTTCCGAAAAGGTACCTCCCTGCTTGTTGATATAAGCCACGACCGTGGTGTTGTCGCTCATCACCACCACAGAGTGGCCCGCCAGGACTTGGTGGAACTTCTGAAGTGCCAGGTATACGGCCTTCATTTCTAGCAGGTTTATGTGAAGGTACTTTTCTGATTCTGACCACATGCCTGAGGTCCTGTGGCTCAGAATGTGGGCCCCCCCCCCCCCTTTGTTTGATGCGTCCGAGAACAGCATCAAATCCGGGGAAGGGACGAGAAGATCCACTCCCTTTCGTAGGTTCTCGTCTGCCACCCACCAACTGAGGTCCGCTCGTTCCGCTGATCCCATGGGCATCAGGATGTCCGGGGGAGTCGAGACCTTGACTCCACCGAGACTTGAGTCGCCACTGGAGAGATCTCATCCTGAGGCGGCTGTTGGGGACGAGACGGGTCAGGGAGGAGAGGTGGCCGAGGAGACGAAGCCACGATTGGGCTGGGAGTTCCTCTCGATTGAGGAAAGGTTTCGAAACCCTCCTAAGCCTTGCTATCCTTTCGTCTGATGGGAAGGCTTTGTGGAGATTGGTGTCTATGACCATGCCTAGATATACCAGTCTCTGAGAGGGCTGCAGAGAGGACTTCTCGAGATTTACCACGATCCCTAGATCCTGGCAAACTTCGAGGAGTCTGTCTCGGTGGCGAAGAAGGGTTGCCTGCGAGTCTGCTAGGATCAGCCAGTCGTCCAGATAACGAAAGAGACGGATGCCGATCCTGTGGGCCCATGAAGAGATGAGGGTAAAAACTCTGGTGAACAACTGAGGAGCTGTGGAGAGACCGAAACACAGCACCTTGAACTGGTAGATTTTGTTGTCTAGGCAAAATCTCAGGTACTTCCTTGAAGACGGATGGATTGGGATCTGGAAGTACGCGTCCTTCAGGTCCAGTGTGCACATGAAGTCTCGTGGTCTCACTGCGAGTCTGACCGTGTCTGCCATCTCCATGCTGAACGGAGTCTGCTTGACAAACCCATTCAGGGTCGAGAGGTCGATGACTGGTCTCCAGCCTCCAGACGCCTTTCTCACAAGAAAGAGTCGACTGTAGAAGCCTGGGGACCCGTCTACAACCTCCTGGAGAGCGTCCTTCTCCAACATGGTCTGGACTTCGGCCCGGAGGGCCTGCCCTTTTGCCGATCCCATGGCAAAAGAGCTCAACGACACTGGATTCGCTGTCAGGGGAGGCAGAGAGGCTGTGAACGGGACGCAATAACCTAGAGAGATCATGGATATCGTCCAGGCATCTGCCCCGAGTTGCTGCCACCTTGTCGAGCAACTCTGAAGGCATCCCCCCACTGGTGGACATGCAGGGGGATTGCCAACCCTAGCGCTTCCGGCCTCGGCTGGTACCTCTAGGGTTTTTGCCTCCCCTGGAGGACTTCTTGCCCCTTCTGCTCTTAGCAGGAAAGGGCTTAGACATCTTGGGCTTCGCTGCGGTGGTCGTCTTCTTTGTGTCCTTAGCGGGACGGGGCTGCTGGAGTGATGGAGGCTTGTAAGGCCTCGATGTCAGGGCCCTGTGAATGAGGGAATCCTGGTTGGATTTCCTCCACCTCTCGGCAGTGAGCTCCACGTCCTTAGGCTTAAACAGGCTCTTACCGAGAACGGAAGAGTGTCTGAGCCTGCTAGACTCCACACTAGGTACCTTATGATGGAACCTCTCGGTTACAGCGTCCCAACGCTTGAGGATTGTTTTGGCCCACAAGCTCGAGACTTGGTGGACTAGAAACTCAATGGTCCGTGTGCCCGAGAGAAGAAAGGTTTCCAGCGCCTTCCTGGTGCTATCTTTGGAGAGGTCCTCGGACTGCACAAGGATGCCCAGAGACCCCAGCCAGATGTCGAGCCACGAAGTCGCCTGCATGGCGCACTTGGTGACCTTCTCCTGGCTCAGGATCTCAGTGGCTGAGAAGGACACGTGCCGGTTGGAGAGTCTCTCAAGAGGGACTCCCCCTGTGAGTTCTTCCACGGAGTGGTGTAAGGGAAGACTCAGAGGAATTCGAAGTACCTCCTCTGATGGACTCAAGGAGGAGGGAGGAGCTTATTACCGGCACTCGATCTGCTGGAGGAGGCAAGCTCAGAGAGCTGGCCCTCGACTTTGTCCCTGGCACTCTTCATCCCTTGAGACCAGGGCAAAGCTGCACTGGCCCTAGAGGGTTTCTGAGTGCCGTACACGTGGTCCAGGACAGTGTCCTTCCGTTCACGAGGAGGGACCTCAGGATCTGGGATCCCGTTAAGGTTCCTCATGAGGGTCAGGACTTGCCAGAACGCGTGTTCTGACTCTTGGTGCTCTCCTCACGAAGGACTTGCAGCGAAGTCTCCCGTCCCCAGTGGCTCTTCCTGGGGGGACACGTGGACATCCTCGGCGGCTCTAGACTGCTCCTGCCTGATCCTCGCTGACGATTTGGGGATTGTCTTAGAGTCCTTAGGCTCCCTCCTGGGCGGGATACAGGACTCGAGAAGCGTAGGGGGCAGGTCCTTCTCCACCTCTGGACGAGAAGACCTCTCGGGAAGAGGTGCGATGGGGGAGTGTTCCGGCTCATCCGACTCTCCTGAGGAGGGGTAATCCTCCTCCGCAAGGGAGGGCAAGAAGGTCTGAGGGGGAGGAGGATCCTTGCGAAAGGATCTGCGCGGAGACAGAATAGGCCTCGGAGGAGGTTCCACGGGAGAGACTCCTCTCTTCCTCTTCAGGGGGGAGGAAGCTGCCGCTGGTTCGTGAACCGAATCAGAAAGGGCGGGCTTAATCGCCTGCACAAGGGCTCTGACTAGGGTGCCGAACCAGGGCTGCTGTCTGACAGTCGCGCTGTCAGACACCCCCTCTGGAGGGAAGGGGATCGAGGGATCCCTAGGAGGAGTCGACAAACGAGGGTTCGCCTGCAGGGCTGAAAAGGAAGAACTCCTAGACCTGTTCGGGGAGCGCCCCTCCTCTGGCGAGCGCGCTGGTCTGCGCTTGCGGGGAGGGGAACGCGACGAAGAAGAGTCCGCCTGTTGGCACTCGCGCTGGGGCTCGTAAAACGGGCCCTGATCAGGGTCGCGCGTGAATGGATGGCGCGATACTGGAAACTCGCGCGCGCGCACCCACGTGGGCGGGGGCGGGCGCGAGGGCGAGATGGCGCACAGGTGGGTGCTCAGGAGCGATGACGCGGTGGCGCGCAGGCGACAGTGCGGGTGCGTGGGCGCGCAGCAGCTGGAGCGGGAACATGGTCGCGAGAGCATGTAGGCGATGGCGTAGGCGTGTGGCGATCAGGAGCTGGAGCAGCAGGAGGACGAACGCGCGGGCGCGCAGCGGCCCCGAAGGGCACGAGATAACGGGGGCGCCTGAGCGCGTGTCCGGAAGAACCGGCTAAGGGTACTGGAGCAGGGTCGCGAGCGACCTGAGGGCGAGATGGCCGGCGCTGGTTGGGTACGACCGGTATACTCGCCTGTGGGCACGCTGGATGAGGGCGCTCTGGTGTTTGTTGAAGGGCAACCTTAGTTGTCCTAAATACAGGAACGGGGCGTGTAGCAGGAACAGGGCGCGTTACCGGAGCGTCGTGCGCGATTGCATCAGATGCAAGCTCGCGCGGACTAGAGGGGGCGAGCCCAGAGGCGGCCGTGAGCGCCCGTGCGCTAACTTGGAAGCCTCTTGGGCGACGCGCTGAGATGTGGCGACGCGTGGTCGTGTTGGTGAGTGCGTGGGCGCTGGAGCTGGAACCGCGCGTGGGCGCGTGTCGCGCTTATCCCCCAATGGGCGCGACGAGTCTGCAGGAACCTGTAGACGCCTGAGCGCCAACTCAGGTGCCTCCTGGACCGCGCGCGATGAAACAGGAACTGGGGGGCGCCGAGGCGATGGAGGGCGCGTGAGCGCAGGTGGCCGCTGGGGCACCGGTGGACGCGTATGCGCAGGTGAGCACGTATGCACAGGTGGGCGCTTGCGCGCTACCTCAGGAACTGCTGGAGAGCGACGGGGCGACGGGGCGCCGAAGGGCGTGGGCGCGCAGGGGAACCCTGGCGCATAACAGGAATAGAGGCGCGAACGCCTAAGGGTGAGCGCCGAGGTGCTAAGTCAGGAACGGCAGCAACATTGGCAGGCGGGCGCTCAGGCGGTACCTGGCGCTTGGGGGCAAGAGGCGCAGTTTTGCGTTCAAGCCCCTGCAGCCCCGAAGGGCCCGGGGACTGCGCAGAGGCAGTATCAGGTGGCGCGTCAAACGCATCAGGATCTTTAGAGGGAGATGGTCTGGGCAACAAGTCACAATGTCCCGAAGGACGACCATCCTCCGAAGGGGATCGCGAACGATCCCTGGAGAGGTCTAAGTTGGTAGCTGGCAGGAAAGGAGAACGGCGAGTCGTCTCCTCCGCAGAGGAATGTGGTGACGACGAGCCGAAGAGGCACCTCTTAACCCCTTTGAAGGGGGAAGGAAGGCCTCTACGGCGAAGGGGAGGACGAGCCTTCCGCCTTATACGCCCACGAGGGGCCGTGGGATCAGCAGGCTGACCATCGATGGGCCTCCGAAGAGGAGTCTCTGTTAGTGAACTCCCCCGAGATGGAGAATCACCGGCAGGAGAGACCGTGGGACTAAGCTCCTCCCTCGAATGATGTTCGGAGGGGGAGTCAGAGCCTTCAACTACCTCAGCCACAGGAACGGGCATTTGGCTAGACCCACGGGATGTTTCCGTCACAACAACGTCAACCACAGACAGAGGATCTATCTCCACTGAAGTTGGCGATTGTTTGACGGCCGCACCCAGTTTGATCATGTCAAACAGAGCTTCCTTGGAGGGCGGACCCTGCAGCCACAAGGAAGCCCAAAGCTGAAAAAGATCATTATTAGATACAAATCCCTCCTCCGGGGGGGGGCAGCTGCCTCGCTATGGGAGGCAACTACCTCTCCCTCACCCCGGGATCGGTTAACAACATTACGGTCTACGCTACCACTCGCCGGCCTCTCGGAAGAGGCCGCTCGAGTGGAAGCTTCGGAGGAGGAAAGGGCGGCGGAAGAAGAAGTCTTGGGATTTTCTCTCTTCCGAGAAGCCTCAGAAGGAGAACGATCCCTTTTAGCCTTCTTCTTACGTTGTCGGGCAAACCTCTCCCACTGGGAGGTAGACCACTCCCTACACTCAATACACACGTTAGACCTATCACACCGTTGGCCCCTACACTGCGGGCATAATGAGTGAGGATCCGTGTCCAAGGCCGACATAAAGGTCCCACAAGGGTGGCCAGATAGTCCAGGGCACGTACGCATGATGAAAAATAGAGGCCAACTTCACACACACACTGAAAAGAGAAAGCAAACAAAATTATGGTAGTCAAAAACGAGGAGAGCGCAGACAGGTCTGTCGTTTCTCCGAGCCAAAAGTAAAGTGAAGTATTCACCGGTGTGTGTAAGGTGGGAGGGGTAGCAAGCTACCCCTCCCTACCCCCCGCTAACTAGCGGTGGGGTAGGAAACCCTCGTTAAAACTTTTATGGCTTGTCGTTCAGCTACGCCGAAGTAATTACCCCATGTAAATAGCGTGGTTTGTATTTCAGTTACGGAACAAATCAATTATAGCAAATATAATCAGAACAAAATTCGGCACGCAAAAAACGTGAATATTTCTCTATTTTATATAAACTCCTCATCACTTGGGTTATCTTTGTTACCAGATGTTGAGATTTACAAATCATATGTACACTCAAAAATTCCAATCTGGTTGATGTTCTAAATATACATTTGTTTCTTAAATGTACGAAAAATAAAAAAAATCTGCAAATGTAACTTGAATCTTTAAACAAACCTGGCTAGGAGATCATCACTAGTTGGGTGCCAGTCCAAGCATGTTATAGTCTTTCGATGATCAGCCAATATACTGAAAAGCTGATACTCACTGCTACCCTCTTCAACCTGTTAAACAACAACATTTGTTATATACAAAAAGGCAGAGTTATGGATTGAAATTGAAATAAAGGCCACAATGTGTTAAGATTGTATAAACATGTCTAAATTTACTAATGACTATCATTGTGTATTCTACATATTATTAGATTCACTGCAATTTATTCAGTACCATCTTTGACGTGATATTATGTTCATGACTTTAAATAACATTTCAAGTTATCATCCATGTAATGATATTTTTACTCAAATAAAATGTGTAGGAACTTCATTTGGCAATACTCTCACAGACATAAGTTGTAAATAGAAAGTAATATGCTACCTGGCAACATTTCCTAGTCAGCCACTTGACAATAAAAGGGTCAAATTTTTTTCAGTGCACTTCAAGTATTTTTCTTAATAATTCAACCTTTTGCTTGTTTTACTATGACCTCGTTAAAGAGGAGGTATATTTATTCGGGAAGAATTGAATAACTACTCTAAGAAGAAGATTTGGATATTGATAACACATTCATGAGGAGGGATCTAATTCATTCTGAATTCTCTGGTGATAAAGATATTAAAGGAGCCGATTTATTTTCTGATACTAAGTGATGCTAACTTTTCATTACTGTACAGTGACAGAGAGAGAGAGAGAGAGAGAGAGAGAGAGAGAGAGAGAGAGAGAGAGAGAGAGAGAGAGAGAGAAATTGCTGATATGGTGGGAAATTTATGGTTCAAGATAAGGAAAACTCATTGTTGGTGAATATTGTGACAGTACGAAAGCAGCAGGGTCACCCAGGGCAGTAGGATACTTAACAGGTTAATATAAGTATAATTTCAGCGAAACTGAAACTTGACTGTTAAAATTCATAAATTCACTGTTGGCTACTTTGATTTCAGTTACATAGCAATACACATGTACTCACTACACTTAGCAAAGCTTGGCTGTACATGTATTTTAATATCCATACATTGTTACTGTATGGCTTAAAAACCAACATAAGGTTATATAAAATGATGTAACTTGAATTGTATTTGATATTTATGGAAGAGCAATATAAAGTCATCCCGGAACTGATGTACTGTATGTCGAACTGATGTAAAAACGGGTATTAATGTACTGTGTGTGTTTGTTTGTTTATATACATAGATAGATATATAGATAGATAGATAGATATAGGTATGAATATATATTTTTGGGCTCGAGCCATGTCGTCCTGATGGAAGTTCCTCAATAGCAGCTTTCTACTTGCGATATTTCTGCGAATGATATACCAGAAAATTTTACCTGTAGAGGTATAACGGAGTTCTAACCTCCAGAGCGAATATCCCGGAAGATATTGTGTATACACCAGGGACGTGTTTAAAACAAGCCACAGCTATCCTTCCCTGAATAACGTTAACCTTGTCTCGAAGGATATGGGATAGGGTGTGATATGTGGGCGAGAGAGCCGTTACAACTCCCGATCCCAGTGTGCTACAACTAACACGTTTCCTGTAGAACAATTCCTTTTTGCAGAGGTCACCTTGACGGTTGCTTAGAGTTTTTTCTGCTTGTTTTCGTAGCTTTTTGAGTGATTTAGCCATCATGGATGCTTCAGCTTCTTCCTCATCAACTAAGTTAAGTATCCTTTTCTTATGTGTTGGAGAATTTCGCGTTTCCACCCCGTTTTTCACTCGATGTGCATGGTTTTTATTGCCTGTGGCCAGCATGGGGTCGGCGCCATCACATCATGTATCCAAATCGCTCAAAAATGCTTAGTTATTTAGTCATATTATTGTAGGAATGTTTTATAATATTCTTTTACAAGTGTGGTATGATTATGGGGTATTTCCTCTTTCTTACTGGTGTTTTATGTGTGTTTTTATCAGTCTTAACTTAAGCTAGCTCTACCCTGGCCAGCAGCCATGACTGGTGAATTTTCACTTGAGCACCATCCCCTTCTTTCACCTAACCTTACTGGTTTCGTGAGACTGCCCATCCTCCCATGCTGTTGATTCATCACTGAGGGGAGCTGCGGTCCTGAAGGTCCTTCTGGGAGTTGGATAGTGAACAGTTGGCATCTAATAGAAAATAAGAAATAAAACCATATGTAAACAGCTACTGAACTGTAAGGGTGTCTTTAAGACTACCATAACTCACCACATAAACATATATAGCAAGGGTGGCTGCATATGCAAAACGTCGAGAATGTGCTGTGCATATCTTATGGTTCCATGGCTGTGCACCAGCAGCCAGTAATGCTAGTTGCTGCAACATTCCGTCCCTAAAAGGAAATGAAAATATTAATTATGAAAAATTTGGAGATACTGTAATTTGTATTTTTTTCTAACTAATACAAACCTGGAGTTATTTATTTGGATTATCTTTCGGCAAAGCTGGAAGGTAACCAATAGACTTAAAGTGCGAGGTAGCAACCCTGCCTAACCGCTTGAGCAGGTAGGCTGGGGTGGCTGGGGGTACCCAGCCGTCATTATATATACTCTCACTGCAATGAGGTACGTCACTTTTGATTGCAGGTAGGACTTCTTTAGGACAGGTGATGGTGGGCCGATAAATAAATACAGGTTTGTATTAGTTAGAGAAAAATACAAATTATCTCTAAATTTGTCAATTGTTCCCATACTAACAAACCTTCTGTTATTTATTTGGATGACTCACTCTTAGGTGGGTGGAAGTCCTAAGTCTGGCATGGACATTGACCCCATTTTACCTAGTATAGTATATGACTGCGATTTAGGGAAAACTTTGACACCTCACTAAAATACACAAAGTGAGTATAATAGCAACCTTTGCAATACAGTGTAATAGAGTTTGTTGTCTTGTATGAACACCTTCTGAGTTTATTTAGGAAAAACAAGACATATCCTACTGTTTACCTCGCAGAAAGCAATGGGGACGTGGACAGTATATAAATTGTGACCTATGCTAGGCTTCAAAAGGGAAGTGATAATTACCTGCAGAGGGACCCATGGTGCTCTACCCCAAAGGGAGGGGATGATGTAGAAAGGAAAGTCAGACATTCTCTCATTCATTCTAGTCTCAACCCGAGTAACCAATGCTCTCAACCAACTGCTACTTGTCCATCAAGGAGCCTGAGGTATTCTGAAACCACTTGTTAAGCAGCCACCACAGGACTGATAGTGAATGTATCGAGTCTCTCTTTTAATTAATGGACTGTGAAGGTGGTCTGTCTCTTCAACACGCCCACTTGAAGTACTTGCAACATGGAGAAGTTGCGTTTGAATGCCATGGTAGTGCTGATTCACATGACATCATGGGCTCTAGGTCGGTGAACCAGAGGAGAATTGGGAGCCAAGGCTCTTTCGATCACTTGGTGGATCCAGGAGGAAACCGTGTTCTTAGGGATCCTCCTCTTCCCTCTCCTTGAGCTAACAAACAGAGGTGTTAGTCGGGGCCGCGTTGCTGCAGCGCGTTCAAGATATTATCTCAAACTCCTCACTGGGCATAGTAACATCTGATCTGGGTCATTAGTTACAGAACAAAGTCTCGCAATCTGAAAAAGCCCAAATCTAGGGTCCAGTACCCCCGGATTTTTAGTCTTAGCAATGAACTCATGGACAAAGGTGAGTGTCACTTCTCCCCACATCCCCTTGAATGGGCGATGTCATACGAGAGGCCAAGAAGTTCACCGACTCTCTTTGCCAAGGTTAAAGAGAGCAGGAATGTCGTCTTAAAAGTGAGGTTTCAGTCAGTTGTATGGTGTAAGGGTTCGTAGGGAGGTCCTTTTAAGGATCTCAAGATGCAAACCACGTTCCAAGGAGGAGGCCTAATCTCTGACTCAGGGCAGGTGATCTCATAACTCCATATGGGTAAAGAAAGCTCCAACGAAGAGAAAATGTCAACTCCTTTCAGCCTACAGACGAGGCTTAAGGCTGAGCAATATCCTTTCACCGCTGAGACCGAAAGGAGCTTTTCCTCCCGAAGGTATACAGGGAACTCCCATATTACTGGAATAGGGGCATTGAGGGGAAAGATATTCCTTCCACGACACCAACCACAGAATACTCTCCATTTTGCCTGGTAGACTGAGGATGAGGACTTACGCAGGTAACCGGACATTCTCACCGCAACTTGTCGTGAAAACCCTTTCTGAGAGAGGAGACGCTGGATAGTCTCCAGGCGTGAAGTCGAAGTGACTGCACACTCCTGTGAAAGATGTTCATGCGTGGTGGTTTGAGTGGATCTGGTCGTGGAGGAAGCTCTCGCTGTAAATCTTCTCATCAGACAAAACGGGTGAAAAGCGTACACGTCGATGTTGTCCCACCATTGTTAAAATGCATCTTGCCATAGAGCCCGAGGGTCCGAGACTGGAGAACAGTACAACGGATGCTTGCTGTTCAGAGATGCGGCGAACAGATCTACAGTCAGGGAACCCCAAAAAGTCAGGACTTTGTTGGCTACCTGACAATTCAAAAACCATTCGGACCCTACTATCTGAGTCACTCTGCTCAGATTGTCTGCGAGCACATTCCTCTTGCTAGGAATGAAATGAGCTGATAGGGACATCGAATGATCTTCTGACCATCTGAGGATCTTTACTGCAAGATGACATAGAGGCTGCAAAAAGTTACCTCCTTATTCGTCTATGTAAGCCACTACTGTGGTGTTGTCGCTCCTCAACACCACAGGGTGACCTGCCAGCAACTGTTGGAACTGATGAAGAGCTAGATAAGCTGCTCTCACCTCTAGAAGATTCACATGCTGGTACCTTTCTGACTCTGACCAAAGGCTGGACATTGTATGGTGCAGAAGGTGAGGCCCCTACTCTTCTTTTGATGCATCTATGAAGAGCATCAAATCTGCAGGAGGAACAAGAAGATTCTGACCCTGTCAAAGGTTTTCATCTGCCATCCACCAATTTAAATCCGTCACCTGATCCTGAGTTATAGGAACTTGAGTGTCCTGCGGATCGGAGTCTTGGTTCCACCCTGACTTCAGCTGCCATTGCAGGGATCTTATCCTGAGGCGGCCGTTTGGAACTAGACGGAAAAGAGAGGTTAGATGGCCTAACAGACTCAACCAACGAGACGCCAGAAGGACTTCTTTTCTGAGGAAGGGCACGGCCACTTCCCTCAGTCTGTGTACTCTTTCGTCTGATAGGAAGACTTTCTCTTGGACGATGTCTATTATCATACCAAGGTATACCAGCCTTTGTGAAAGTTGCAGTAATGACTTCTCGTGATATATCAGGATCCCCAGATCCTAAAAAAAACTCGAGAAACACGTCTCGGTGATGAAGAAGGGTTGTCTCCAAGTCTGCCAGGATGAGACAGTTGTCCCAATATCTGAGAAGACGGATGCCATTCCTGTGAGCCAAAGATGACACTAGGGCGCACACTCTGGTGAATACCTGAGGAGCTGTCGCGAGACCTAAGCACAGAACCTTAAACTGGTATGTCTTTTCCTCATGTATGAATCTTAGATACTTCCTTGAAGACGGATGGATTGGGATGTGGAAGTATGTGTCCTTCAGATCCAGTGTGCACATGCAGTACCTTGGACGAACAGCTTGAATGACCGTGTCTGCCGTCTTCAATCTGAACAGATCCTCTTGCACAAACTTGTTCAGAGGAGAGAGATCGATGACTGGTCTCCAGCCTCCAGTCACCTTTATCACCAGAAAAATTTAACTGCAGAAGCCTGGGGACCTGTCCGCAACCTCTTGGAGAGCACCATTCTGCAGCATGGTCTGGATTCAAGCCCTGAAGGCTAGCTCCTTTGCAGATCCCTTTGCATAGAAGCTTAGATCCACTGGATCCCGACTGATTGATTGATTTAAAGTTTTCTGGCATCCCGACACCTAAGGTTATTGACGCCGATATCATTTATTATATATAAAAAATAAAAGAATATTCAATTAAAACCATTATAGTTAAGATGTCATTATAAAATTTAAATAGTTTTCAGAAGACCTGCTTCTAAAGTAAATCTAAAAATGCCGCTCGCAGAGTAGGGCACATCATGTCCAAGAATCTTGGTAAGGATGAACCTGCCATCCTCATCTCGAGCCTCAAACAGATATCTATTTCATAAGTTATTATAATTGGGGCATTCAGTCAACATATGCCTCACTGTTAAAGGTACCAAACAGTCGTCACAATACGGTTGTTGTTGGCCTTTCAGCAGAAACTTGTGAGTCAACCGAGTGTGACCAAAGCGTAGACAACATAGAGACGTCTCCCACTTTCGGGGCATCATGTTATACCTCCCAAGGAGATATGACATTTGTTACTTCTCTCATTTTATTGCCATTTAGATTATCCCAGTGTTGTTGCTAATTATTACAAAACAATTTCTTGCATTAGGTAGGAAATCATTACAGGGAATTGGATACCTTTTTGGTAGCAACTTGGATGCAGCATTCTTCGCCAGTAAATCTGCCTTCTCATTCCCAGACACACCTACATGTGCTGGAACCCAACAAAATCAAGCCATTATACCTCTCAGTCCAATAATAAAAAGCCATTCCAAAATATTTAAAACTACAGGGTTACTAGAATTAAAAAGTTCTGAAGTTTGAAGGACACACCTTGCATCACTAAAAATGGTAAAATTACCCTTCTTAAATGCCATTTTCTCAATGGCGGTTAGTATGCCATACAGTTCGGCAATAAATATGGTAGCTGTTAGAGGAAGTACACCTCTACAATGGAAACCATTACTATGTACTCCAAATCCAATGACAGCATCAGATTTGGAGCCATCAGTATATATAAAAGTCGATCCCCTATGTCCTGCAACATGTTCCATAAAAGGATTCTAAGTCAGTCATATTCTTTATTCTTTTTAACTCCAATAAAGTATTTACAAAAAGATACCTCTGGTAATTTCCATGGAGGCATTGATGATACCTTAAATGGAAGCACCTTACTTCTACAGTCATTATATCAAGACTGTAATTAATTGTTTAACCCAAAAACCATAAGGTTGAGGAGATTTTGGGTTCAACTCAAAGTATGATGTGTACTATACAAGGCTTGCAGTCTGATAGGCTAAAGAATTAGGAAGTCTTTGCAACCTCAACCAATACCAAACAATAGAAGACTTTCAGTAAAGGTCTAAAGGTAATTCTCAGCATCAACAAGGAGACTTGTGATAGGCGAAGTTCTAAATGCTCCTGTGGAAAATCTAATACCAGCATGATGTATTGAATTTAATATTTTAATCAGCTTGGGGTGGCTGAGAAATATATTTCACATCCATGCCTAACTTTTGAAAAAATCAAGGCCTTGTATAATTTTAAAATAGTATTGCGGTCTGCCCCCCTGGATGTATGGGACAATACTTTTAAAAGATTCAGAGTCTCAAGATATTTAGCTTTTAAAGCTTTTAAGTGAGAAACCCTTGTAAGCTTACAATCAAGTATCAAGCCTAAAAACAGCTTCGTTTACACATGGGATCCGTTGATCTTTGATGTATATATCCGGGTCTGGATGTACTCCCTGAATTCGACAGAAATGGACAACAACAGTTTTACTTGTCGAGAACTTAAATCCATTCATATTGGCCCACTGAATAATTTTGTCAATTGAGAGTTGCAGTTTTCTCTCAACAATTGCCAATCTAACTCCAGCAAATGATATGGAGAGATCATCCACAAATAAATATTGAGAGAACATCCCTGGGAATGACTGAGGATATACCATTAATTGCTAGTGCAAACAGGGTTACACTCAGCACACTATCCTCAGGAACTCCCTCTTCCTGACATTTACTCTCTGATGGTTTCCCCCTCTCTCACTTGAAAAACTCTGAGAAAAAAATGATTGAATAAACAGCGGTACCTCACCTCTTAACCCTTTTACCCCCAAAGGACGTACTAGTACGTTTCATAAAACTCATCCCTTTACCCCCCTGGACGTACCGGTACGTCCTTGCAAAAAAAGCTGCTATTTACATTTTTTTTTGCATATTTTTGATAATTTCTTAGGAAACTTCAGGCATTTTCCAAGAGAATGAGACCAACGTGACCTCTCTATGATGAAAATTAAGGCTGTTAGAGCAATTTAAAAAAAGTATACTGCAAAATGTGCTAAAAAAAAAAATAACCCCTGGGGGTTAAGGGTTGGAAAGTTCCAAATAGTCTGGGGGTAAAAGGGTTAATCCCAATTCATGAATGGTTTTAAGTATACCATATCTCCATGTAATATCACATGCCTTTTCAAGGTCAAAAGACTGTCACAGGGTGCTGTTTGGAAGCTAAGGCTTCACAAATAGAGGACTCAAGTCGTATCCACACATCAGTCGTTGAGTGCCTTTTTCTGAGTCCACACTGAATAGGTGATAAAATAACCTTTTTAAGGTACCATATCAGTCTTGCATTGACCATCTTCTCCATGATTTTACATAAACAAGATGTCAATGAAATTGGTCAAAAGTTTGCTGCTAAAAACTTGTCCTTACCGGGTTTTAAAAAGGCTAAAATAATGGCTAGTTCCCAAACACTTGGATAACTATGATCATGCCATATTCTATTAATAATTCTTAAAATAAATAACTTTGTATTAAAAGGTACATGTTTAATCATTGCATATGGAATTCCATTGGGTCCAGGGGCTGTATCATTACAATTAGCAAGTGCAGAATCAAATTCTCTTTCAGTAAAAGGAGAATTATACGACTCTTCCCTTCCTGTTGCAAAATTTAAAATTTTCTTTTCTTCAATGCTCCTATACTGGTGACCAGGAGCTCCTTCACACTTGCATGATACATTTGAAAAATGATCAGCCAGGGCATTGCTAACATCATTTGCTTCAGTCACATACTGACTGTTCACCTTCAACACTGGCGGTGAGTTTGGGGTAAATTTGCCGGCAACCTTTTTTATTTTCCTTCATACAGAAGATGGTAGTGTTCTACTGTTGACAGAGGAAACAAAAGATACCCAAGATTGGCACCTAGCTTCTTTCATGGAACGACGGAACTATGCTCTACACTTTTTATATGTTATCAAATTTTCCTCAGTACGGCGTCTACGCAATCTAGTCATGAAATTTTCTGGTGGCTCTGTGCAAAACAGTTAATTCTGAAGACCACCACGGCACTGGTTGTTGTTTGAATAATCTTCTGGTTTTGGGAATCGAATTGACTCCTGTTGTATGGAGAGTTTCATTCAGTAGGTCTATGGTATTATCAATACTTTCAAACTGTTCTGCACTCTCCTCGATTTCACTTAGCTCACGAAATTTAACCCAGTCTGCCTTGTCAAGATTCCAACGTGGCGATCTTTGTAAAAGTGGACCATTGTTAGTGCTTATAATGATAGGTGCATGATCACTAGTATACCAATCATCTAATGTCCTCCAATCAAATCAAGAAGGCAGTTAGAGCTTGCAATTGAAAGGTCAATGCATGACAAGGCACCCGTCTGAACACGGAAGTGTGTAGGTTCTCCTGTATTAAGGAGTCCAACATTCTCTTTTCCACAATTGATGATATAATATTGCCCCTGATGTTTGCTAAAACATCACCCCACAAAATCACAAATTTTAAGTAATTTGTATTTTTCCTAACATACTTACCTCGAACTACTTTCTTAGGAGTACCTGGAATCTCCTCTCATCCGACCAGAGTTTTGTGTAGTTTACCCTACTTCCGTTTTCTGTGAGGGCTAACCTCAGGTGGAAGGATACGTGCCCTGCGGCTAGGCCCGG
The DNA here is from genome assembly GCF_036898095.1 of Palaemon carinicauda. NCBI lineage: Eukaryota > Metazoa > Arthropoda > Malacostraca > Decapoda > Palaemonidae > Palaemon > Palaemon carinicauda. The sequence goes on from NC_090759.1 coordinate 49,967,790, forward strand.
GTCAGGGAGCGTGCAAGCTTGGGTCTCGACCCTCAGTAAGTTCTTGGTTGTTTAGTTACTTACAGGGTCAGTAAGACACTCGGGGACGGAAGGGCGGGCCATTACCCGAAAGTAGTTCGAGGTAAGTATGTTAGGAAAAATACAAATTACTTAAAATTTGTGATTTGTTCCAACACGGAAACTTACCTCGAACTACTTTCTTGGGAGACTTACACTTTAGGAGGTGGGAGTGTCCTTCTTGACCCCTACACCTAGCTAAGCAGGATGAAATGGAACCTAGATAGGGGGCTAGGTTCAGAGGCGGTCAGAAAACGAAACGTAGGAGAAAACTACACAAAGAGCTCAAGTTAGTGTCTAAGTAACTCACCTGTGCAAGAATTCCTCGGAGACGTGTCCTTTGATGATGTTGTGACTTGAGGTCTTGGGCAGGCTCTACCTGAGTCTATCTCCGAGGGAAAGAGGGGGAAGGAAGAACAAGGGAAACGAACCTGTGTCTCTTGGTCTTACTACCCACGACTGTACCTGGGGCTACAGTACAGCCAAATACATTTGAACCATTCAATATACCTAAACTAAATGTTAATACCTGTAAATTTAGTAGTTATTACAACACAATGTAATAATAAATGGAAAATAATATAATACAAACAGTACAATATTGTACTAATATAGTTACCCCTATTATAGACTACAACTACATTTTCTGTCTGAACCCACTTTCTTCAATTCTGTGATGAGTGACTATTTTATTTTAGGCCTGGCTGGCAAATCTCTTTTCTTAAAGAGAAACATTTTTGGTAAAGTGAGTCAAAAATATTTGCATCTCGTTTCGTAGCTTGAAAATTTCGTAAGCAGAGTCTTTCGTGAATAGAGGTATGACTGTACTCCCCAGGCGGTGAAAGGCAATGTGGATTTAGCTAGACACCTGTCTAAGGAGTGGTCATTCTCGTGATCAGTTTGGTCCGAGGTCGTTTGCGAGAAGGTAGGGTTGAGGGGCTACGTGCTGATGGACTGCGCAAGCGCATAACTCTACCTCTAGACGAGGAACGTCAAGATCTTGATCGCGAACGTGGGGGTCGTGATCGTGAACGAACTGTTTGTGAACGTCGCATATGCCTAGCTCGCAAATGTGAGCGTCGGCCTCGCGAACATGAATGTCGTTCTCATTAATGATATCCTTGCGAGCGTGAACGCCGCCCTTATGAACGGGAGCGTTGTCCTCGTGAGCGTGAGCGCCGTTCTTGTGATCTAGGTCGTAGAGACCTAGAACGCGAGCATCTGGACCTGGGTCTAGACTGTACTCGTGATCGTGCTGAACGCAATCGCGAGACTTCTCCTCTTGATGAGGAACGCCTCCGAGGAGAGCGTTGAGACCGGGGATCTCGTAAGCGCAAACCTCTAGAGAGCGAACACCTTCTAAAAGAAGAGCGTTCGGATCGTGATGACCTATGACCCGTCAGATCTTCCGATCGCTGCGAACGGCGATTAGGGGAAGAGTGTCCAGAAGGGCGAGGTGGTGGTGGTGGTAGAAGTGCTGGTCCAAGGAAGATCAACACCTGCAACCTGCGAGTTCCTGTGGGAAGAAACAAATAGTTGAAGGTTACAGGAGGACGAGGTCCCAGGAGGGCAAGAGGGTTCGTCGTCAGCAGGAGACCATTGAGGGGTCGAAAGATGGAATTAGCACAGTTACAGAGCGTGAGTTGTTGAAGGCTCTGGAGAAGGATCCGTCCTAGCACCGCGCTGAAGGAGACGCAGCAGCTCCTCCTTCGAAGGGGGTCACGAAATCCCTAAGGTCGGCCACACCTGCAAAAGATCTGAAAGGGAAAATGGCTCTCCAGCAGCTGGAGGTGAAGTTACTCCTCTAAGGGAAGCAACAAACCACCCAGTACCATGGGGTTGCCAAGGAGTTAGTCAGTATGCGCTCCTACTCGATCGTCCCTCGGAAGAGCGCGAGCGAGAAGGAGCTTTTGAAAGAGATTTTGGGGAGTGAGACAAAGAAGAACGTGCTTTCCTCGCCCCCTGAGGGAGCAAGATCGCGCTTAGCCTTCTTCTTCCTGCGCCGTCTAAATTTCTCCCAGGGCGAACCCTGCTCACATTGATGCCCTTTTCAAGGACACAAAGAGTGTGGGTCGGTCACCAACAATGACATGAAGGTACCACACGTGGTACCTTCGCGCCCAGGACAGGTTCGCATGAAGGCGATTGTAGAGAAAACACTCACACCTGGAAAGAAAAAGATCAAAAAGTCCAATGACAGTCTAGGGAGAGAGGGGACACATCCTATCTCTCCCGAGCCAAAAGAAAAAGTGACATACCTTACTGCTGTGAGAGTATATATAGAAGCAGCGGGGTAAACCCCCCCCCCCAGCCAACCCGCTCAAATGATTTGGCAGGGTTGCCAACTCGTACTTTAAGTCTAATAGGTACCTTCCAGCTCCGCTGAAAGATAATCCAAATAAATAATAGAAGGTTTGTAAGTATAGGAAGAAGTCACAATCAAACTTCAAACTTATTTTTGAAATTCATCAAGAAAAATACAGGGCAGAAAACTAATCACATGTAAAACTATCATTTGAATTTACATATAAACATCCATCTCAGTGCACAGAATTTAAATTTAAATTTCACACGCACAATCACAGATTCAATACAGTGTACAGCATAATAAATCTAAAGAATAAATAACAAAAGTTCAGATACTTACTCAGTTAAAGGATTTTCATGGCTTTTAACATTAGAGTCCTTGTGATGACGAGAGGAGACATGCCTAGCACGTTCGGCAGCACATGCCCTTACCCTAGCTAGCACACAGTGGCTGCTGGCACTCTGAATGTAGTTGGCATTGGCATATTCATTCCATGCATAGCTGTTGTCCCTGAAAATTAACAAAGAAAACACTCCAGATATACAATAATCTAAAACATGAGCCAGAGGCATATTGATAATACAGTATAGTTGTGCAGTATATTAATCTAATTAGTATTTGCCAGTCACAAACCAGAGTACATATAGTTAAGAATAAAGATAATGTAAAAATGTATATTTACACCAAACTGTACTTGGATATTTAGTATGCATACATCACAGAGAAGGAAACAGGAAAATGTGAAGGACAGAAGAAAAGAAGCTAGAATAACATTATATCTATTAAAATAATAAAATATATTACAGTATATATATATTTACTGTACCTAAACAGTAGCAGGGTAAACAAAAGACACATTATGAATGCCTGTAGACCTAGCTTAGGACCAAGTAATGACTTAAAAGCTCTTTGGGGCATTCAATGTTTCATGCTACTCACACACAACTTGAAAGTGTCTTTTTTTTGCAATAAGAAAAAGTAAAAGTAAAGTAAAATGGAGGTCAATGATGTACTACACAATATGATATGAATATTGGTGCAGTTTCTGAGTATAGGAAGACCTACGTCATGGAGCAATTTTGACCAGTCAGAAGATCTCATTGAAAGATTTCTGGTCTGGTGGTGCTGGGAAGGAACAAGTAACAAGTGACAGGTGTACCAGTTTCCTGGCGACTCAAAAGTAATGATCACAAGAAGAACAAGTGTAAGGTCTAATCGTGTGGTTCCCAATCAAACAGTTACTGATTGTATGGCTAAAAAGAGATCTCCCAGGTTGTGGCAGCTATAGGAGGGTATTAACATCCTTAATGTCCTCTTCCCCACTTTTTGTCTCTACCACCATTCCTGGCCTGACTGGGATGGGGTGGAAGGAGGGACATTGTCCCTCCTTTCTTCAATATGGAAGGAGCAAGAGCGGCAATTGTAATCTGGGAATCACCATTGGCTTCTTCAGCACTTACTTGATGAGTTGTGCAATAGCCCTCAGAGCAATTGACTAAAAAGTGACTGCTCAGTGGATATGGAGTCATGACTCTCCTTTCTCTGCCTCTTTCTAGGAAAAGTGTTGTAGGTTCCAGTATCGGTGCATTCCTAAGAGCGATTGCCATTTCCTGTCCTACCTGGTTGGTGAAGTCAGAAGACACTGCATCCTTACTCTCGAGTACCCAATTTGCCCACTGATTTACCAAATGATGCACAAAGCAGGTCACTGCCTTTGTAACTGTTGGGATGAAGTTGAGTGTCTTTCTTCTTTGTCTTCGGATTACACAAATCCTGAGACACAGCAAAATACACTTCCATGGCAGCAGACTCAGAGGCAGAGAAAGAGGTGCCCTCATACTCGAGTTTCTCTCCTATGGTACCATTTGTCAGTGCTGCTACTGCTGGATCAGTCCAGAGGCAATGGATCTACTTCCTCTGGCATGTAAAACTGAGCTGCCAAGGGACAACTAGAGGCAGGATCTTTCTTGAGCAATTCAAATGAAGAGAATTCTTTGGACCAGCAATCTGAGAATTCATCGACCACATTACTTTAAGGACATGCCTAGTGTCTATCAATTGCCGTTATCCCCACTAACGAGCAGAGGGTTGTTCACCTCACATAAAAAGTGTATGGCTTGTTTTCCAGCATGCCAGAACAATATATCCAAAGAGCAAAGGAGTTTGCATTTGTATCAGAATAAAAATGTAATTAGAACAACTTTTATGCCAAAATATTTTTAAGATAAGAGTACTTACACCTCCATTCTCACATATGTACTCGAGGGTTGCAACTGACAGGCCTATTAGTAAATAGAGTATATCAAAAGTAGTATTTCAAAAGCAATAATGCCTAAGCAAGAAAAGCCTAATTAATACCTTACAAAAGAGCTCCATATTATTTTCAGATTCTATTAAGCTCACTCTTGAGATAGAAGCACTTACAATAAAATTCTCCCATGCCAAACAATAAGAATGCAAGCATTATTTAAAAAGCAGTTGTTTTATGCAGAGCATGCTGAAAGTGCAACTAGTGACAATTAGCAACTGATAACAAAGGTAAGGTTAGATTGTATGTAAAAAAGGAGGACTTATAAGATATAGTGCATAAAGAAATGAACAAAATTTTCCTCTTATCAGCGATTGTTCACTTACAGTGTTAGAGTAGGAGAAAATGTGGCCAGTTCAAGTCCTGCTTCACAAGAACCTTCACCTTGCAGACTGCCCCTTCTGCTCAAATGAAGGCATCCTGAACATTCTGAGTCTGTGGTTGACCATGAACTTTCACTCAACAAAACATCCTCTACTCGTTCAACATAATTATGGATGTTGTCATAACTTTTCTTTTTACCCCAACGTGACATGTCTGAACTTCTCAGTCTTTTATTAATGCCTCAAACATTCATATTCATCCAATTTTCAAAGTCCTGCATGTATGGCATCTTATTAAACCAATTCTGAGTAAATTAAAAATAAATTTTGGCATTTCTAATAGAAAAAACATCAATTGAGCACTGAAGTGATTCAGTCTTGACAAAATAATCCATAATATGAAGGATGTTTGGGCACTAACATAATTCATAACAGAATTTTTAAATAGTACATTGCATAAAGGAAGTAGGGTACAATACTATGATGCATACGCAAAATATAAGACATGACGAGAATTACATGCACTCGGTACTTAAGTGGAAATTATATCAAATAAAAAAATATTTTCTTCCCAGAGCACGGCCGATACTGGAAATGGAAATTAGTACAGCTGGTATCTACAAATAGGGGGAAACTACAATGACAATACATGTACAGTACAGTACTTTCAAAATAAGAAACTTCATTAAATCCATTAACATGCTTCCTACAAAATTGTAAAAGCATATCACCTACATGCTCCTCCTTGAAACTACTGTATGATCAACACAGAATCTAAACACTGAATGGAATATGAAATCAAGCCTTGCTACACTACAGAAAAGCCCTATGGAAATCACAGGTTGGAATGGGAAACATCCTGACTATTACAGAATTATGTTCTCAGCTATGTTCAAAAAGCATTTTTCCAGATATACTGCAGATAACTTAAACACAGAGTTAGATTATACAACATACCTGTATCATTATAATCAATACTAGTCAAGCTACAGCCCTAATTGGAAAAGCAAAATGCTGCAATACCAAGGGCTCCAACAGTGAAAGCAGCCCAATGCAAATAAGAAGTAGAGAAGTAAAGAATAAACTATAAATGAAAAATAAAAGGAAAATTAATATAAAATATATTAACATCAGTAACATGTTATTTTTATTAGTAAAATAAATTTTTGAATATACTTACCCGATAATCATGTAGCTGTCAACTCCGTTGCCCGACAGAATTCTATGGAGGGATACGCCAGCTATCACAATACTAGAAGGGGGTGTATTTACCAGCGCCACCTGTGGCCAGGTACTCAAGTACTTCTTGTTGACACCTCCTCAATTATTCCTCGGTCCACTGGTTCTCTATGGGGAGGAAGGGAGGGTCGATTAAATCATGATTATCGGGTAAGTATATTCAAAAATTTATTTTACTAATAAAAATAACATTTTTCAATATTAAACTTACCCGATAATCATGTAGCTGATTCACACCCAGGGGGGTGGGTGAAAAACCAGTGTACAAGACTAAAGGATAGCTAAATATCCCGTATTTCATATAATCAGTTATCCACAATAACAATGAAATAATAAGTACCTGGTAAGGAAGTCGACTTGAACCGTTACTCTGCCTTTAATAAGATCGTCTTCCTTACTGAGCGCAGCGTTCCTCTTGGGAGGCTGAATCAACTCAAAGGTGCTAAAGTATACAGGGCTGCAACCCATACTAAAGGACCTCATCACAACCTTTAACCTCGGCGCTTCTCAAGAAAGAATTGACCACCCGCCAAATCAACAAGGATGTGGAAGGCTTCTTAGCCGACCGTACAACCCATAAAAAGTATTCAAGAGAAAGGTTAAAAGGTTATGGGATTATGGGAATGTAGTGGCTGAGCCCTCGCCTACTACTGCATTCGTTGCTACGAATGGTCCCAGGGTGTAGCAGTACTCGTAAAGAGACTGGACATCTTTGAGATAGAATGATGCGAACACTGACTTGCTTCTCCAATAGGTTGCATCCATAACACTCTGCAGAGAATGGTTCTGTTTGAAGGCCACTGAAGTAGCCACAGCTCCCACTTCATGTGTCCTTACCTTCAGCAAAGCAACGTCTTCTTCCTTCAGATGAGAATGTGTTTCTCTAATCAGAAGCCTGAATAGTAAGAAACTGAGTTCTTAGAACTTGGAAAAGAAGGTTTCTTGATAGCACACTATAAGGCTTCTGATTGTCCTTGTAAAGGTTAAGACCTTTTTAGATAGTACCTAAGAGCTCTAACTGGGCAAAGTACTCTCTTCAGATCATTCCCCACCAAGTTGGGCAGGCTTGGGATCTCGAACGACTTAGGCCAAGGACGTGAAGGAAGCTCGTTTAGCAAAAACCGAGCTGCAAGGAACATGTAGCCGTTTCAGATGTGAAAACAATGATCCTGCTGAAGGCGTGGATCTCACTTACCCTTTTAGCTGTTGTCAAGCACACGAGGAAAAGAGTTTTTAATGTGAGGTCCTAAAAAGAGGCTGATTGGAGAGGTTCAAATCTTGATGACATAAGGAACCTTAGGACCACGTCTAGATTCCAGCCTGGAGTGGACAACCGACATTCCTTTGAGGTCTCAAAAGACCTAGGGAGGTCCTGTAGATCTTTGTTGGTGGAAAGATCCAAGCCTCTGTGGCGGAAAACCGCTGCCAACATACTTCTGTAACCCTTGATCGTAGGAGCTGAAAGGGATCTTACTTTCCTTAGAGATAACAGGAAGTCAGCAATCTGGGTTACAGTGGTACTGGTTGAGGAAACTGCATTGGTCTTGTACCAGCTACGGAAGACTTCCCCTTGAGACTGATAGATTCTGAGAGTGGATGTTCTCCTTGCTTTGGCAATCGCTCTGGCTGCCTCCTTCGAAAAGCCCCTAGCTCTTGAGAGTCTTTCGAAAGTCTGAAGGCAGTCAGACGAAGAGCGTGGAGGATTGGGTGTACCTTCTTTACGTGAGGTAGACTTAGAAGGTTCACTCCTAGAGGAAGAGTCCTGGGAATGTCGACCAGCCATTGCAGTACCTCCAAGAACCATTCTCTCGCGGACCAGAGCGGAGCCAACCAACGTCAGCCGTGTCCCTTAGTGAGAGGAGAACTTCTGAAGTACTCTGTTGACAATCTTGAACGGCGGGAATGCATACAGTTCGAGATGGAACCAATCCAGCAGAAAAGCATCCACGTGAACTGCTGCTGGGTCTGGAATCGGAGAACAATACAACAGGAGTCTCTAGGTTATCGAGGTAGTGAACAGATCTATGGTTGGCTGACCCCACAGGGCCCAAAGTCTGTTGCAAACATTCTTGAGAAGGGTCCACTCTGTGGGGATGACCTGACCCTTCCGTCTGAGGTGATCTGCCATGACATTCATACCGCCCTGAATGAACCTCGTTACCAGTTAGCTTTCGATCTAAAGACCAGATGAGTAGGTCCCTTGCGATCTAGAACAACTTCCACGAAAGAGTCCCTCCCTGCTTGAAGATGTAAGCCAGGGCTGTGGTGTTGTCAGAGTCCACCTCCACCACTTTGTTAAGCTGGAGGGACTTGAAGTTTATCAAGGCCAGAATAACCGCCAACAACTTCTTGCAAATGATGTGAAGTGTCCTTAGCTCCTGATTCCATGTTCCCGAGCATTCTTGTCCGTCCAAAGTCGCACCCCAGCCCGTGTCTGATGCGTCCGAGAGGAGACGGCGGTCGTGTTTCTGAACAGCCAAAGGTAGCCTTCCTTGAGAAGAAAGCTGTTCTTACACCACGCGAGAGAAGACCTCCTCTCTTCGGAAACAGGAACTGAGACCGTCTCTAGCGTCATGTCCTTTATCCAGTGAGCAGCTAGATGATACTGAAGGGGGGGGAGGAGGAGTCTCCCTAACACGATGAACAGGGCCAGCGATGAAAGTGTCCCTGTTAGACTCATCCACTACCTGACTGAGCATCGGTTCCTTCTCAGCATGCTCTGGATGCATTCTAGGGCTTGGAAGATCCTTGGGGCCGACGGAAAAGTCCGAAAAGCTCGACTCTGAAGATCCATACCCAAGGAGACAATGGTCTGGGATGGAACGAGCTGAGACTCCTCAAAATTGACCAGGAGGCCCAGTTCCTTGGTCAGATCCATAGTCCATTTGAAAATCTCCAGACAGCGACGACTTGTGGGAGCTCTTAAAAGCCAGTCGTCTGACGGAGCCGGACACAAGATCATGATACTGCTGCACAGTCTGTGAACTGTCAATCATGGGCAAGCGAGGAAGTACAGTGACAACCCGAATCTGTCTAGACTGTCTGGGTCGTACAGACAACTCCTTAACGGGTTGCTGAGGTTGCCGCACTGCGTCACAACAAGTCACTTCTGTTGGTTGTTGAACGTCTTCCCCGTGACACATTGACTCCGTAAACAAAAAATCCTCTAACAAGGACTAAGCTTGGACTGCATGTCATGCAACACAGCTCAAGGTCTATGGGAGCAGGTGTGGTAACAGACGGGATTAGCGACTGAAGTGGAACCATTACCTTCCCTGGAAGCATGTTATGCTTAAATAAAAGTCCATAAGAGGTTATGCAGCTAAAGGCTCCCTCCAAATGACAGAGTCCTCAAGGGAATATCAGAAGGAGGGAGAAAAGAACTTTCTCATCTACAGGGACCATATCCTAGAAAAGCTAAGTTCTCTGAGTGAGGGTTCACTGGTGCAAAAGCAGCAGACTAGAAGGCAACGTTATGAAACTGCTTGACAGTCTAGTGAGTTGGCAACAACCCAAGATGTGTGACTGAGAAGCATGCGGTAAGGTATGCAGAGCATGATGTATGCAGAGAATGCTGTATGCAGAGCATGCTGTATGTAGAGCATGTTGTATGCAGAGCATGCTGTATGCAGAGCATGTTGTATGCAGAGCATGCTGTATGCAGAGCATGTTGTATGCAGAGCATGCTGTATGCAGAGCATGCTGTATGCAGAGCATGTAGTAAGCAGAGCCTGCTGTAAGCAGAGCCTGCTGTAAGGAAAGCAGAGCGTGAGCATGGCGTTTAACATTTCTCAGAAATTCCATGACCAGTGCTAGAGTGCTTTATGCATGCTTGCATGGGGTTTTAAAATCAACATAATATTTACCTTACATTCATAACTCATGATTCATATTTTTGCCATGGTTTGAAAATGGAGGTAAGGTATGCTGAACAGCAGAGTCAGAACGAGCTGGAACAACAATAGTTGTGGTTTCCTCTTCAAGACTCTGTTGAGGGAACACCTGAGGCTCAGTCTGCAAAGGCTGAATAAAAGACAAGCAGAAGGAAGGCGCATTAGTGGAGGAGGCTGACTCCTAGCATGAGTGGTTGAACCCAAGGGTTGCGCTTGCTGAGCGGTTGGCGGAAGCGGAGTAGCAAGTTCCAGTTCCTGTGGTGTGAGCGGAGCGCGATGAGGAAGAGGCTGCGCAGAACAAGGTAAATGTCTCGCAAGCTGAGGCTCCTGAGGCGCAAGGCTAAGGTGTTGTGGTGCTTGCCTTATGGAGGGTTGAGCTCGCTGCAGCGAGAGCTGAGGAGACTGACTCATGGACGGGAGAGGTTGTTGTACCTCAACCGAGTGTTGCATCACTGGTGGAGCAGCAAGTGGAGGCGGAGGAAGAGAGGTATAATCCTCCTGATCCCATTGTAAAGGTTGCCTTAAGGAAGGCGGAGGCTGAACACCACTGGGAACAGCAAACTCAGCACGTGGCTCAACATCGTACGCCTGGCAGGTGGTACTGCGATCAGGCGGAGCGAGCGTAGGCGGAGGGAGTGTAGGCGGAGGCGGAGGAGCAACACTCTCAGCCCGACACTCACGCATCAAGTCCGAAAGCTGTGCTTGCATGGACTGTAGTAGAGTCCACAACATCGTAAGCCTGGCAGGTGGTACTGCGATCAGGCGGAGCGAGTGTAGGCGGAGGCGGAGGAGCAACACTCTCAGCCCGACACTCACGCATCAAGTCCGAAAGCTGTGCTTGCATGGACTGTAGTAGAGTCCACAACATCGTACGCCTGGCAGGTGGTACTGCGATCAGGCGGAGCGAGCGTAGGCGGAGGGAGTGTAGGCGGAGGCGGAGGCGCAACACTCTCAGCCCGACACTCACGCATCAAGACCGAAAGATGTGACTGCATGGACTGCAGTAGAGTCAACTTGGGGTCGGCAGACACTAAGGTCTGCTGAGGTAAAGCCTTAACAGCAGAGATCTGTTGCGGCAGAACCTTACTCCTCTTAGGCGGAGTGTATTCAACTGATGACTGAGGAGAGTCAGAGCTAACCCAATGACTGCATCTGGGTTGTTGAACTTTAACTTCGTACGTCTGGCAAAGGTCTGGACTTTACGTTTAAGAGGTCTTGAGACCTGAGACCAGCGTTACTCTGCCTTTATTTTCTCCCCTAATCTCTTCTGCAGACGAGCAAAATAAGGGCTCAATCGTCTGCGGGTGGGAGTGACGGTCTCGGTAAGACACGCCCACAACCACCGAGGATACTTCTGTGCGCCGATCAAGGCCTGCTGAACCCTTATGCCCTTCGACATTGCTTCTCCCCTGGGTTTGGGAGCTTGCAAGAGGTCCCGGACTGGGAGGACGACTGGCGCGCACAAAAGTACCCTCACGCACAACACTGACATACTTTGCGCTAATCACTTATCACTTTGATTTCTGTTTGCACTTATTTCACTGAACTCGAAACTTTAAGTGGTTTGTACCTGAAACACGCAATTCTATCCTTTCTCAAAAGTTAGTAATTGCGAAAACAGAATTACAATGTAACAGAAAAATCTAATGAAAGATAATTCAGTGGCTGGAAAGAGACTAAACACTAGATCACTCTAGAAACGTTTAGTTTCTTCCCCTAAAGAGACTAGGGAGAAGAGCAAAAACGATAACGACGTTACTCGTACGCCTGGCAGGCTGAATGAAACGTTTATCCTCTTTCTCCCTCCGTCTCTATCTCTCTCTCTCCCTCTCTCTCTCTTGACTTAGAACCTGAGAGAAGAGCCCAATCATATATATCGTTAAAACATATTATTGTTAAAGGAAAAAACTGAAAAGTTCCTTTATTAGGATCAAAACCATTAAGTTAAGAAAGAATGAACAAAACGCTAGACACGGTTACTCTTACTGCAACGTGAAACCGTGAACATTCTTTCTCTATCGTAACGATAGAGTGCAAGTTGAACGTTCTGAACGTCAACAACTGCAGAGACAAAACAAAACGTTAGTTCAACTTTGAAAACAGTACGAGACTATCAAAGAAATTCTTTCAAACTCTGTGGCGGAAATAGCATAATATGTTAACAGGTAAAACCGAAATGACGGGCTCAATGTTAATTAACTTCGGTACCAAGAAAAGACCGCCTACTATTAGGAAGGTCGAATATAAACAAATATAAAAATTAATTTTAATAAGTTTATAATAAAAGGAAGTTAATCGAAGAGGCCTATAAGAGGCGGAGAGATATAAAATAAATCTATAACTTTTGTTAAGCAAAATTAAGAAAGAGAGTCTATACTCTCTTAGACACCAACACTTCCGTCTAAGGGAAGGGTCGGCCATTGAAAGGTGAACGAGAGTTCATACTCTCTTCGTCACCATAATTAATCAAATTAATTCCAAAAGCTAACTAAGCTAATATAGAAGTTTCCAGTAAAGCGACAGCCGAAATCAAAGAGAAATACTTCACCAAAGTCGTGAAAATATTCCAAGAACATAAGCGTATCCCAGAACGTCTTGCCGGAAGCACGACAGAGGAATAATTGAGGAGGTGTCAACAAGAAGTACTTGAGTACCTGGCCACAGGTGGCGCTGGTAAATACACCCCCTTCTAGTATTGTGATAGCTGGCGTATCCCTCCATAGAATTCTGTCGGGCAACGGAGTTGACAGCTACATGATTATCGGGTAAGTTTAATATTGAAAAAATATTATATATACATAAGACTAATATCAACCTGCGCAATGGAAAAGCATTTACACCAAGTGTGAACTTATAAAGTTCCACCAACTTCACTACCAGATTAGGAAGATCATTCCACAATCTGTTACAGCTGGAATAAAACTAATAAATACTATGTAGTCTTGAGCCTTATGATGGAGACGGCAAAACAGTTAGAATTAACTGCATACCTAATAATATGTATATGATGGTACTGTACAATCTGGGAAGATCTGTATGCAAAGGATGGTTAGAAATGTGAAACATTTTATACAACATGCATAAATACCTAATTGAACAACTGTGCCCGAGATCAAAATCCAAGTAAGGGATAACAAATTTAATAGACAACAAGTTTTTGCCCAACAAATTAGGATGAGAGTCAGTAGCTGAAGCTTGGACTGGAGAATAATATTCAAAATATGGTGGAATGAAAGAATTGAAACATTTCCTCCCAAAAGATTGATCACCAAAAATCTTAATAAGACTATTAATATGTAAATTTTTCGGCAATTCAAGAATAAGCATAAATGTGTTTCTCAAAAGTAAATTTGCAATCAAGATTCACACCTAGAATTTTAAATGATTTTATAGTTAAAGTCATTATCAATACACCTAAGAGATCTAGATGTTGAGGAGCCAGTGATCTGGATCTACTTAAAATCACACTTTGAGTTTTGCTAGGGTTCAACTTCATGCCCAATAATCTGCACCAAGCACTAATTTTACCCAGATCACTATGGAAGGATTCATCTACAACATATCTACATTCAAGTGATGGAATTGATGTAGAGTGAGTACAATCCTCTGTGTATGCAAGAAGCCCAAATTTTTAGGCCAAAACAAAAATCATGAATATATACATATACTGTATATGAAAATTAATAGGCTAAGACCTACCTACCTACACATATCTATATTTTTTTGTCTATTTATTACTTATATAAAGGTACAGTTTATTTGCTATTTCCTCATTTTCTTTACTCGCTGAGTTGCTTTACCTGTTGGAGCCCTTAGCTATGTAGCATTCTGCTTTTCAAACCAGGGTTGCGGCCTGGCTAGTAGTACTAATAATAACAATAATATATTACTTAAGTCTTTGCAAAAGCCAAAACAAAAATTATTGAACAGACGATTATGTTTAGGATACTGTATCTATTTAGATGTGTTGCCAAATGACTTTCGAAGCTACAAGATACATGAGTTGATATTAACACAATAGTGGTACATTCTACGGGTTTTATTTTAGTGAATCATTCAACTAAATAAAGCCATTTCTTTCATGGTCCAGCACAATCTTTTTTACGAATTTCAATAAAAATTATGGGTGAAAACTGCCATTCTCCAATACTGTACTAGTACAGCTCTTAAAAATGTTATTTTCCTTAGTAAAATAAATTTTTGAATATACTTACCCGATGATCATGTAGCTGCAACTCTGTTGCTCGACAGAAAAAACCTACGGTCGGGATACGCCAGCGATCGCTATACAGGTGGGGGTGTACAACAACAGCGCCATCTGTCGAGTAGGTACTCAGGTACTTCTTGTCAACAAGAACCAATTTTCTCCTCGGTCCACTGGTTCTCTATGGGGAGGAAGGGAGGGTCCTTAAATTCATGATCATCGGGTAAGTATATTCAAAAATTTATTTTACTAAGGAAAATAACATTTTTCAATATTAATCTTACCCGATGATCATGTAGCTGATACACACCCAGGGGGGTGGGTGGAGACCAGCATACATGTTAACATAAGAAGCTAAGTATCCCGTATTTCATTTTAGCAGTTATTCAAAATAACAAACATAAAATAAATAAGTACCTGGTAAGGAAGACGACTTGAACAATTACTCTGCCTTTTTAAGTACGTCTTCCTTACTGAGCCTCGCGATCCTCATAGGATGCTGAGCGACTCCTAGGAGCTGAAGTATGAAGGGTTGCAACCCATACTAAAGGTCCTCATCAAAACCTCTAATCTAGGCGCTTCTCAAGAAATGATTTTGACCACCCGCCAAATCAAGTAGGATGCGAAAGGCTTCTTAGCCTTCCGGACAACCCAAAAATATTTCAAGAGAAAGATTAAAAAGGTTCTGGAATTAGGGAATTGTAGTGGTGGAGCCCCCACCACTACTGCACTCGTTGCTACGAATGGTCCCAGAGTGTAGCAGTTCTCGTAAAGAGACTGGACATTCTTAAGATAAAAGACGCGAACACTGATTTGCTTTTCCAATAGGTTGCGTCGAATATAATTTGCAGAGATCTATTTTGTTCAAAGGCCACGGAAGTTGTGACAGCTCTAACTTCGTGTGTCCTTACCTTCAGCCAAGCTTGGTCTTCCTCATTCAGAAGGGAATGAGCTTCTCGTATTAACAGTCTGATAAAATAGGATAAAGAATTCTCTGACATAGGCAAAGATGGATTCTTAACTGAACACCATAAAGCTTCAGACGGGCCTCGTAAAGGTTTTTAAAATAGAACTTAAGAGCTCTTACAGGACATAATACTCTTCTAGTTCACTTCCAACCATACGATAAGTTTGGAAAATCGAACGATATTGGTCAAGGCCGAGAAGGCAGCTCGTGTTTGGCTAGAAAACCAAGTTGTAGAACATGTAGCCGTTTCGGATGAGAATCCGATGTTCTTGCTGAAGGCATGAATCTCACTGACTCTTTTAGCTGTGGTTAAGCATATCAAGAAAAGAGTCTTAAAGGTGAGATCTTTCAGGGAGGCTGACTGAAGTGGTTCGAACCTGTCTGACATAAGGAATCTTAGAACCACGTCTAAATTCCAACCAGGTGTAACCAAACGACACTCCTTCGTGGTCTCAAAAGACTTAAGGAGGTCCTGTAGATCTTTATTGTTGGAAAGATCTAAGCCTCTGTGACGGAAGACTGATGCCAACATGCTTCTGTAACCCTTGATAGTGGGAGCTGAAAGAGATCGTTCTTTCCTCAGATATAAGAGGAAGTCAGCTATTTGAGTTACAGAGGTACTGGTCGAGGATACGGATACTGACTTGCACCAGTTTCGGAAGATTTCCCACTTCGATTGGTAGACTCTAAGGGTGGATGTTCTCCTTGCTCTAGCAATCGCTCTGGTTGCCTCCTTCGAAAAATCTCTAGTTCTCGAGAGTCTTTCGATATTCAGAAGGCAGTCAGACGAAGAGCGTGGAGGCCTTGGAGTACCTTCTTTACGCGTGGCAGACGTAGCAGGTCCACCCTTAGGGGAAGTGTTCTGGGAACGTCTACTAGCCATCGAAGTACCTCGGTGAGTTATTCTCTCGCGGGCCAGAGAGAAGCAACTAGCGTCAACTTTGTCCCCTCGTGAGAGGCGAACTTCTGCAGTACCTTGTTGACAATCTAGAACGGAGGGAATGCATATAGATCTAGATGTGACCAATCTAGTAGAAAGGTATCTATATGAACTACTGTTGGGTCCGGGATAGGAGAGCAAAGTATTGGGAGCCTCTAGGTCATCGAGGTTGCGAAGAGATCTATGGTTGGCTGGCCCCAGGTGGCCCAAAGTCTCTTGCATACATCCTTGTGGAGGGTCCAATATGTTGGAATTATTTGTCCCTTCCTACTGAGACAATCTGCTATGACATTCAAGTTGCCTTGGAGGAACCTCGTTACTAGTGAAAAGTCTAGACCTGTTGAACAGGAGAGGAGGTCTCTTGCGAACTCGTACCATGTCAGAGAGTAGGTCCCTCCTTGTTTGGAGATGTACGTCAAAGCAGGGTGTTGACCGTGTTCACCTCCACCACTTTGCCTTGAAGGAGAGACCTGAAGCTTTTCCAGGTCAGACGTACTGCCAGAAGCTTCTTGCAGTTGAAATGCATTGTCCTTTGACTCGAGTTCCATAATCCCGAGCATTCCCTACCGCCTAATGTCGCACCCCAGCCTACGTCCGATGTGTCCGAGAAGAGAACGTGGTTGGGAGTCTGAACAGTCAGGGGAAGACCCTTTCAAAGGTTGATAAAGTCCTTTCACCAAGTCAGACCAGACTTTATCTTACCGGAAACCGGGATCGAGACCGCTTCTAGCGTCTAGTCCTTTTCCAGTGAAAGCTAGATGATACAGAAGAGGACGGAGGTGTAGTCTTCCAAGTGACACAAATAGAACCACGGATGACAGTGTCCTAACCAGACTCATCCACAGCCTGACAGGGCAGTGTTCCTTCTTCAGCATCTTCTGGATGGATAGCAGGGCTGGGGGTTGATCGTCTTGTTCAGCAATGTCCTAATCAGAGGGTTCCTCATTCGAAACTGATGAGGAAACGGCAACGGAGTGGGCAACGTCTGACTCGCTGAATCCGGTCGCACTGGTGGATGCGTGACGGAGCCGGACACAAGATCATGGTACTGCTGCACAGTCTGTGAACTGTCAACCATGGGGACGCGAGGAAGTACAGCGTCAACCCGAAACTGTGAAGACTGTCTGGGTTGTGCAGTCAACCCCCTACAGGGTTGCTGAGGTTGCCGCACTGCGTCACAACAAGTCATCTCTGCTGGTTGTTGAACGTCTTCCTAGTGACACACTGAACGTCCACAACCACCTCCGAGAGTCGCTTAACGTCAACGTGCGACTGGCAACCCACACTGGGTCGCACCGGTGGAGGAACCATCTCAACTGGCGGACGTGAGTAGGATACCTCAGCGTCAACAGGGCGTACAACCAACCGGTAGGAAGGTTGTTGGCTAGAAGGTTCTTCTCCGTAAAAAATCCTCTAACAAGGACACAAGCTTGGACTGCATGTCTTGCAACAAAGCCCATTAGGGTCCATGGGAGCAGGTGTGGCAACAGACGGGGTTAGCGACTGAAGCGGAACCATTTATCATCCCTGGAAGCCTTGTTATGCTTTAATTAAGTCCATAGGAGGCTAAGCAGCTTAAGGCTCCTCTCCAAATGACAGAGTCCTCAAAGGAATATCAGAAGGAGGGAGAACAGCACTTTCTCATCTATAGGAACCATGTCCGAGAAAGGCTAGGTTATCTCAGTGAGGGACTCACTGGTGCAAAAGCAGCAGACCAGAAGGCAACGTTATGTAACTGCTTGACAGTCTGTGAACTGTCAAAAACTGAACTGTCAACCACATCAGGTGCGTGAGGACATACAGCACTGGTGCATTAGTAGCAGACCAGAAGGCAACGTCATGTAACTGCTTGACAGTCTGTGAGCTGGCAACAACTAAAGCTGTGTGGGGAAGCCTCAACTCCTGACTGACTAGTCTGCTGCGGGTGAGTGGCGGTAACCACAGTGGGTTGCGGAGGCTGACACACCGTGTCAAAACACGGCAGCTTGTGGTAGCTCACGCACGGCAACGGAGAGCTCCGTGTGTCTGTGGGAGTCAGCATACGTCTGGCAGGGCCGACTGCGCATGGGTGGAGGAGCTCTCACAACAAGAGTGTGGGAGCAGGCAGCCATGCTGGGCGCACAACCGTGGCAGGTTGTAGGCAAACGGGAGCATCGTCAACCTTCTCCGCAGTCGGAGTGTGGGAGCAGGCAACAACTAAAGCGGAGTGGTGGTGCGTGGTGGGGACTGCCGTGGGTTGCGGAAACTAACGCATCGCGTCAAAACACGGCAGCTTGACTCCACCTTCCCACTGCTGATGCGGTAGCTCACGCATGTTAACGGAGGGAGCCGCATGTCGGCTAACGTTAACATGCGTCTGGCAGGGTCGATTGCGCATCGGAGGTGGAGCTCTCCGCAGCCGGAGTGTGGGAGCAGGCAGCCTCAGCGTGAGCTGGGCGCACAACCGTGGTAGGTTGTAGGCTAACGAGAGCAGTGTAAACCTTCTCCGCACGAAACTCCTGCATAACCGCAGCTAACTGAGTCTGCATAGACTGCAGTAAAGACCACTTAGGGTCTACAAAAAAAAACGGCAACAAACGGAGCTACTGTCCGTTGTGACTGAGGGTCTAAAACAGCTGGTGCGGCAACAGACGGAGTTACTGCCTGTTGCGGTACCACCTTGCCTCTCTTGGGAGGTGTGCAGTCGTCGGATGACTGCAGCGAGTCCGAACTGACCCAGTGACTACACCTAGGCCGTTGGACTTGCGCGGAAGGGACCGACTTGCACTTAAAAGCTGCAAGATTTGGTCCATGGTTTCTACGAGAAACCTCTTCCGCAGACGAGGAATAAATGGGCTCTCTCGTCTTTGTGTGGGTGGGGCGATCTCACGTCGGCAACGTGTGTAGATACGCCCGAAACCACGGAGGGAAAAACGTCTGTTCGTCGATCAAGGCCTGTGGAACCCATAAGTCGTACGACATTACTTCTCCCCTGGGCTTGGGAGCTTGTAAGAGGTATCGGACTAGGTGAACAACTGGCACGAACAGACGAACCATCGGACGCAACACTGTAACACTTTGCGCATATCACTTTATCACTTTTGATTTTCTGTTTGCACTTATTTCACTGAAATCGAGACTTTAACTGATTTCTACCTGAAACACGCAATCCTATCCTTCATTAAAAGGTAGTAATTGCGAAAACAGTTTTACAATGCAACAGAAAAACATAAATAAAGATAAAGAATTCAGTGGCTGGAAAAGAGACTAAACACTAGATCAAATAAACTACGTTTACAATCTCTCACCGCATAAAGCCTGGGAACAAGAATAAAACTCTAGAAACGTTTTACCTTCTTCCCCTACAGCGACTAGGGAGAAGAGTAAAAAACGAATTCAGTGGCTGGAAAAGAGACTAAACACTAGATCAAATAAACTACGTTTACAATCTCTCACCGCCTAAAGCCTGGGAACAAGAATAAAACTCTAGAAACGTTTTACCTTCTTCCTCTACAGCGACTAGGGAGAAGAGTAAAAAACGAGAACAACGTTACCCGCTTGAACGAAACGTTTATTCTCCTCTCTCTCCCTCCGTCTCTATCTCTCTCTCTCTTCTCTCTTGACTTAGCGCCTGAGAGAAGAGCCCAATTATATATCGTTAAAACATGTTATTTGCTAAAAGGAACTGAAAGGTTTCCCAAATAAAAAGTTCCTTTATTTAGAATTTAAACCATTTAAGCTAAGAAAGAATGAACGAAACGCTAGAATCGGTTTACTCTTACTGCAACGTGAAACCGTGAAACACTCTCTCTCTATCGTAACGATAGAGCGCATGTTGAACGTTCTGAACGTCAACAACTGCGGAGACTAAAAAACTAAACGTTAGTTCATCTTTGAAAACAGTACGAGACTATCAAAGAAATTCTTTCATAAAACATTAAAATTAAAAAGTATTAAATTCTTAAAAAGTTAAATACGATATGACGGGCTCAATGTTAATTAACTTCGGATCCAAGTAAGGACCGCCTACTATAGGAAAGGTCGCATATAAACAAACATAAAAATTACTTTTTTATAAGTTTATAATAAATGGAAAGTTAATCGAAGAGGCCTATCAAGGCGGAGAGATATAAAATAAATAGATCTATAACTTGTTAAGCAAAATTACCAAAAACCTAAACACACTTCCGTCTAAGGGAAGGGTCGGCCATTTAAAAGTGAAAGAGAGTCCATACTCTCTTTGTCACCATAATTAAATCTATCGAAAACGAATTCAAGTTTTGAAATGAAGATAAAACCCCTGCATAGCGAAAGCTCAAAACTGGAATAGTGTACTTCACCAAATCATTGTGAAAACAAATCCAGTAAGGACGGCGTATTTAGTAGGTCCTGCCATTGGCACGACAGAGAAAAAATTGGTTCTTGTTGACAAGAAGTACCTGAGTACCTACTCGACAGATGGCGCTGTTGTTGTACACCCCCACCTGTATAGCGATCGCTGGCGTATCCCGACCGTAGGTTTTTTCTGTCGAGCAACAGAGTTGCAGCTACATGATCATCGGGTAAGATTAATATTGAAAAATATAAATATTAAAACAGCTTGAACATTCAGACTCATGGCTAACAAGATTTGGAAAACTGACAGAATAATTTCTAGTTTTTTTCATGCAAGGAATAGTACGCTACATTTAATAAATTATATTGTAATTTCTAATGAAAATTTTTTGTATTAGAATTACTAAAAGAAACTTTGCTTGCAAGTGATTGTAAAGTACTTATCAATGCATAAAAACATATCTAATCTTCAAAATAAACTCCCAGACTCTAGAATAAAAAAAAATAAATAAATAAATTGGCAAGTTACACTTAGCCTAATTACAAGAGATCAAATCATGGACTAACAAAGATTGGTAAAATTATAGTAGGGTATAATATCCCTGATGAAGGAAAAATTTTTTCCTAGTTATTTATACGTGCTTCAAATCATGGGAGCAGATCAAACCAAATTTAGTCAAATAGATAAGACCAAAAAGGAATTTTTAATGAAAATAATTATCCCAAGTTATTAACAGCAGTCAACTATAGATTCTGGAGTTCAAAATAATAAGTTAGAAGAGATCTATTCAATCATGCCATTTCCAATGTCCTGACTAATATCGGTCTATACTATAATAAAGCCCACAGATTACACCAACAATAATAAAACCAACATCTAGGTAAATAATGTATTGCCAAAAGTCGTGCAAGTCGTGGGTAGTTTGTAACAGGTTAGATATACAGTACCATAAATTTCTTTGGTATTATTACAGTTTCAACCATTATGGGAAATCTATTATATTAATATTTTTCCCAAGTAAAGCAAGTCTTTTGTAGTATTTCTGTATAATATTATCTGTCGCAAATGCCTAGTTCTTTATATATCGACGATCAAATTCACGCTACTCATGTCTTCCTCCCAGATTTTTTCTAAGTCTGTTGTTATTGTTGACTGTGTCTTGTTTTTGCTCAAATGAGCCCTGTAACCACTATAATCAGCAGACAAACTAGTCCACTATGAAGTCTTACACGTTTGGCCAATCACAGCGCCTATCCACCATGACGTCTTACAGGTTTGGCCAATCACAGCGACGGTGACAGTGCGACAATACATTATCTTACCCAGGCATTTCTTTTCGTTCTTGGACATGGAGGCCATAGCAAGCACGTCATCTCATGTTGCACAAGAAGTTGAAATTCCATCTTCTTGTCCTGACTGTTTCCTAACTTACAATGAATTTGTTGTAACTTATTCGGTGAATATTGAAAAACTAGCGGATTTGTGCCAGAGACACAATTTAATTTTACAAAATAAAAATTGTCCTGCATGTCAAGGAACCTTCGCAACGGCTTCATGTTTTCCTCAAAGCAGCAGCACATCTTTATGAACCAACAGTTTAAGGTAAGCTTCATTAATTTATAGAGTATATTATAATGGTGATAGTATAACGATGTATACAGCATTACCATCACTTTGGATTTGGTTTGATGGATGTGTTAGGTAGTGGCTGTAAGGGGGGGGGGGGGGTTGCAGGGGCCAGGCCTAGGTAGGGGTACAGGGCCCTAGGTTAGGTGGTTGTATTAGGTTCGGTAGTGCCCCGAAAATCACTGTGGCCTTAAGGGGGGGTCGCAGGGGGGGGCGGAGCCCCACCCGGTAGGCCTAGGTAGGGGTACAGGGCCCCTAGGCTAGGTTAGGAGGGTTTATTAGGTTCAGTAGTGCCCTGAAAATCACTGTGGCCTTAAGGGGGGGTTGCAGGGGGGGCAGAGGCCCCCCCCCCCCCGGTAGGGCTAGGTAGGGGTATAGGGGGAGGGGTGGTGGAAAGATAAGTATTCATTTATTGCAAATATCATTTGACGGCCCCCCCACCCAAAACCCCGGTTCCCACCTGGTGTCCCCCATAATTGTTGGGATGAAGTAGGGTCTTTCTGCATTACAACATTTGAAACAAAAACAATAAAAACACGGTTACAAATACTGATTTTTCTGGAAAAACTTGTTGTTTCAACTCCAATTACATAGTAAATCTCTAAATCGGATGGTTTGCGGTCAAAATAAACGTTAAATCCGTTGGAACTACAGTATTTCTGATGCAACAAATATATTTTTATTCCAGTTTCCCCATAATGGTTGAAACTCTAAATTTACCATTTCCTTAATAGCTAGATTAAGTTAGGATAGGATAGGGTAGGGTTCAGTAGGTAACCAGGTTAGGGTAAGGTTGGTAAAGTTAGGGTAGGATGTGGTAAGAAGCTTTTACTTATCAAATCTAACCTAACTACCTACAAATGCTCCAAATTTATTTTGCATTAGAAAAGTCTTCATTATTAAAAGTAAATCCACAATGATATCTAACGACTATTCTTCAAGATATAATTTACGACTAGCAATAATAATTTAAGCAAGTCATGTAATTCAAGTTTAGAATTAGCATACAAGCTATGATATAGACTGATTCTATGCCACTGCACAAGCCAGTCTTTCAGAATATGACCTACCATGGTCAATGCTAGGCTGGCCTATTGACTAGGCTACACATCATGAAAAAGAAATACAGTATGTACAGTAGGCTATGCTGACAACCACTGATATTTACTTTGGTATTCAACTTCATGCACCAATCATTCAACTTCAAGAAAAACAGACACTACAAGATACTACTTTACCCAAAAAGGTCTCATAACGACTAAGGTTACAGCCAAGGCTAAAAGTAGGAGATGCTACACCCAGGCCTACAGAAATAAAAATAATTAGAACTTACGTAAGGAACGGGGCACAATTAATAAACAAAAACACAAAGTTGCATTAACAAAAATACCGAATTGGCATCCTTGTGATTCTTTAAACATCAATATGCATAACCTAAACACAATTCACACGATAAAGAATAAAATATTCACACAGGCAAAACGCCTCTAAAGGCTAACCTCCATAAACACAGGGTCGGGTCCTAGTTGCGTTGGACATAAGTCATAATGCAACAGAGGTTTTAGGAGGAGAAAACAATCAAGTCTGTTTCTACACAGGCAGAAAGCGACACAGGTGCAAGAAAAATTACGGTGGTTGCTAAGGTTACCGTGAGCAAACACAGCAGCAGCAACGAGTAATGATTGAGCATTTACCTGCGTATGACCCGATATACCTAGTGTCGTCTGCTGCAATGTTTACCACTGATGTCGACTGAATTTAAGTAGATAGCAGAACATTTTTAGTTTTCTGGAGATCATATTAGCACCCTAATCTATATTATTATTATTATTATTATTATTATTATTATTATTATTATTATTATTATTATTATTATTATTATTATTATTATTATTATTATTATTATTATTATTTTAATTATTATTATTATTATTATTATTATTATTATTATTATTATTATTATTATTATTATTATTATTATCACTATTACTTGCTAAGCCACAGCCCTAGTTGGAAAAGCAGGATGCTATAAGCCCAGGGGCTCCAACAAGGAAAATAGCTCAGTAAGGGAAGCAAAAAAAGGAAAATAGAATATTTTAAGTAGAGTAACAACTATAAATATCTCTTATATAAACTACAAAAACTTTAACAAAATAAGAGGAAGAGAAACGAGATAGGAGAGTGTGCCCGAGTGAACCCTCAAGCAGGAGAACTCTAACCTAAGACAGTGGAAGACCATGGTAGAGAGGTTGTGGCACTACCCGAGACTAGAGAACAATGGTTTGATTTTGGAGTGTCCTTCACCTAGAAGAGCTGCTTACCATAGCTAAAGAGTCTCTTCTACCCTTACCAAGAGGAAAGTGGCCACTGAACAATTACAATGTAGTAACCCCTTGAGTGAAGAAGGATTGTTTGGTAATCTGTGTTGTCAGGTGTATGAGGACAGAGGAGAATATGTAAAAGAATAGGCCAGACTATTCAGTGTGTGCGTAAGCAAAGGGAAAATTAACCGCAACCAGAGAGATGGATCCAGTGTAGTACTGTCTGGCCAGTCAAAAGACCCCATAACTCTCTAGCGGTAGTATCTCAACGGGTGGCTGGTGCCCTGGCCAACTTACTACCTACTGTAGTATGAAAACAGGCATGCATAAATCATTTTACTACAATACATTCGAATAAACTATCCTTGGAATATTAAAGTTTGGTAGACTATAGTAAAGATTAAATTTCTAAAAACTTAGTACTGCGAAAGATCAACAGACCTTGACAATGCATATTCAATTTAGCTATTAATTATAAAGTTAACATAGTAACTAAATGTAAAAAGGTTACTATAGCCTACATATTCAAGCTATATCATTCCATTGATTTGTCAGGATGCCAGATAACTTATAATCAATCAATTTTTTATCCTTTTTAGCGAAATAGAAAATGTGGAATCAATTATCTATTTCTGACGTGAGCTTTCTCAGCTACCCTTATATAGCCATCAAACGAACGAGAGAGAGAGAGAGAGAGAGAGAGAGAGAGAGAGAGAGAGAGAGAGAGAGAGAGAGAGATCCCACGAATTCTCTCGTTTCAAATGCAAGAGTATCACATACAATTTGGCGGAGTAACTTACTGTTTACTCAAGGTAAAGGTGTCAGATTTCAGCTCCAGTTTCATCAGAAAAGATGCTCACTAGAACGTCAGCTAGGCAGCCCAACACTGTGGTGACCAAACCACAGTAATGGCATCCCCAGTAAACATCTTAAACTCACATTCCCGGGCTGGGATCAATCTGCTACCTTGCGAAGGCTAGGCGAATACATTACCACTGTACTACATTATTTTCTTTTACATCTGTTTTTTTCTCCCTACGCTAACTACGACTTTATATAGTCTACTAATGATCAGGTATCTTCTTCACTAACCACGTCACCAGAGGTCTACTAATATTAAAGAAATACGCACTTTCCCTTCCCTTACATTAATCAAGAATCAAACGTTAGTCCCAACTGCCAATTGAATGTGTTACGGTTACTTCATATAAGAACTCTATCCATAAAACTATATTGTTGATTAAATGTTTTTTTTATTAGGCCGGCCTTATGCCAGCTAAGACCCTTGCCCACAGATGATCCATAATTGGTTCAGGTAACAAATGGAGTAAGAAGACTAAAGTGGATCTCTGAAGATCAGTGAAGCTAAACTAGAACTATTGTTAACATGGCTATTATAGAAAAACTTCTGATGATAAAGCAATACGATTCGTAATGGTATACCAAAGCATAAACATTGCTTTCGTGACGTATGTGTTGAAACCACATAAACCAGAAATATGTATTGGGCCGTGTTAAAGTGCGATCTCTCTCGCTCTGAGTTTGTTCCTGTTCAAATTCGTGGATGTAAGCCTTGAAATGGTAGTTAATCTTATGGAGGAACATAAGTGAAAATGAAATTACTTCATGACCAAAAATCGGCCTTCGCGTGGATCTGCGAAGGGAAATGACAAAGAGTGGAAAGGATGCGAATTTTGTGGTATTTTTCACAATAAGAAGTGTCTGTATAGGCAATAACACCAGTTATTTTAATTTAAAGAAAATTAAATGGCTTTGCCCTGAGTGTGTACTTGAAACCAAAATAGGCATAACGAATATGTTGAAAATGGAGAAAGAGCTAAAGACGAAGGACTTCACTGTATATGAATATGATGGGAGAATCGCTGAACTGGAAAGTCATTTCGCTGTTTACGGTGGATGCAGCAAATTCCACCTTGTTAACGCTTCAAACGCTGATCCCCCCCCATGAGAATATGACATACGCAGACAAAATTAAGGAAACAATCTTCTAGCAATAAAATCAACTATAATCACTGATAGGAAATATGAGGTTAAACATGCACTTAAGAATATACTAATACGAGGTCAACTTCGAATGGAAATGTTGTTGTAAACTTTGCTGATGAAAATATTTGAGATATAGCAGCAAACAAGATTCAAATCATGGTTGCAAACACCGAGACGAGGAAAACTGGGAAACCAAAACCTAAAATAATTATATACAATGTATATAATGAGGAGGAATTAAATGCTTTTGACCTAAAAGAATCTTTGCCTGGACTAGATTCAAAATATAGGAGAAAAGGTAAGTCTGGTATTTAAGAAAAGTGCTGCAGATGGGACTACCCACTACTGGTTGAACGGTGATCTTGAAGTTTGGAAGCCTATTCATAGTAATGGTGACTAAGTCATTTTGCGATTGGGTACTTATAACATACGTGATGTATACCACGTTATCACATGCTACCAATATCGAAGGTATGGACATTTTGAAAAAGATTGTAAGTTCAAGACTGATGATAAAGTGTGCGGGCAATTTTCAGGAAATCACGCCACTATAGAATAAAACTCACTAAGTTGAACAAAACTGATGATGATATAATGAACTTAAAAAACGTAGCGTCACACACCAGACGTATCAACAACCTCGATTTTACTTTGCAAGCCCCAAAGTTTGACTTATTTAGTTGCCAGCTACCATTTAATCCTCTTACGGGAGAAAACCGGAGCAAGATACGTGAAATTCGAGAATAAATGATCCCAGTATTGTTGGTACGTCTGGCGTGTGGCGCCATGTTTTTTTTTTTTCTTTCTTTTTTTCCCGTCCGGTATCCAGTTAGTTGGATACAAACACGATCGCGGCCAAATGCTGGGATCCCACATTCCCGTATCTTGCTCCAGTTTACTACTTTACTCCCGTTAGCCGATATTGACACCCCCCCCCCCCCCGCCTTTTTTTCTCTCTGTCAGGGATAAGAATCGGCCGTATGCGGTAAATGTACATCTGACTTCTTCTTCTTTAGATTGCCCGGAGCTTCTCTCCGGACATGGGCGTTTTGACGGTGCGTCTATCCCCTAGGTGGTTGTGTACGTCTGACGGGGACCATCACAAGTCACAACGCAGGTCTTTCGTACGTACGCTACTTATGTGTTTACGTTTAACGTACGCATTTTCCCGTTAGCAGCTGGTTTAACTTAAGAAGAATAGTTACGTCACTGTGCGGTCGAACGTTGGAGTCAACCGTCATACGCAACAGAGTTAAACATACAGTATGTGCTGATTTTAATTATTATGGTAGTAGAAAAAAATATAATTTCCGTTTAAGTAAATATCTGGTCTCAAACCACAAGATGTAATAATTATTGCAAACAGTTTAGGCTAAATAATTCTCAGTTGTACATATCTAATGTTTAAATATAATACATCTAAAACAATCTTCTAAAACTTCATGCTAAACGGCAAAGAATAAACTCTCTCTCTCTCTCTCTCTCTCTCTCTCTCTCTCTCTCTCTCTCTCTCTCTCTCTCTCTCTCTCTCTCTCTCTCTCTCTCTCTCTCTCACAAGTAAAATTACCTTAGAGAAAAAGGACCGAGATGTAGGCCTAATCTCTCTTTACTGGCAAAGACTTTATTCTTTCTGATTATCTGTCAAAGGACTTGATCTCTTCGCACCTATGTGTCAAACCATTAAATGCCTATAGTGAGGTGGAGGAAAAGAGTTGAACTGCAGTATAATCTGTCTTTACTGTTAATGACTTCAAGGTTTTCTGTTTATTTTGTCAAAGAATCTTATAGAATTTCATAGGATCTTTTGATGACCGGTCCCTCCTTTAGTGACATGCTAATCCGTTCATTATTAACCAAGGTAAAATAATCATGAGCCATGAAGGGCAGAAAAGCCAGCCTGTACGAAATGACACCATCTAATTACACAGACGTAGTCTCTTGACCAAAGTCTAGTGTCTGGACAAACTTTGGTTTTAATTTGATCGAACTCCTGTGTATTGACTATTTCTGGAAACATACTTGAAAGATTCAATTCATAAGTCGTTATTATTTGCATTGTGTATTTGATTCTTTTACTTTTTTATATGTTATTCTATTCTGGTATCTTAAGCATCATTACTTCTAATACGATATTGACTATTTTGTGTAATATGTTTGAAATGTTTAATTTCGTGTGGAGTTATTATCAGTTTCATTATGTATAGTAGGGTGAGGCAATTTTGGACACCTTTTTAGTAACCTTTGTATAAAATCTGTATTAATAATTTATGACCAAATACCAAACTTGTTTTCAAGAGAGGGAGGTCTCATCTATAAAAATGGCTTGTTTCATAATCATCAAAGAATTAGAAATTCTCGTATTACAGTAATAAAAAAAAAAATTTCTCAGAGGCGAGGCAATTTTGGACAGTGAGGCAATTTTGGACACGTCTGTATCTCCGTTAAGCGTCAACGCTCAGTTGGGCAAACTATGTCAATTTGTGGTCCCTATGCTAGAAAAATATGCTAGAAAAAAATTATAGACTTACATAAATTTTTGTGTCCTTAATCCAAGATTGTCCAATTTTGCCTCGCCAAGAAAAAAGTGAGAATTTTGCCTGTCCAATTTTGCCTGACCAAGGTTTTGAAAACTCCAATTTTGCCTTACTATATGAATATGTAAATCAAACTTTGTATTCGAGCACACGAATATACTTTTATATATAAATATGCATATATGTAAGCATAAAAATTCAAAATAAGACATAAGGGGTGCAGTAAAAGGGGTGTCTATCCAAGGTGACACCCTAAAAGTGAGTGACACCCTGAGAGTTACATTAAAAAAAAAAGTTTCTTTCTAGCTCGATGGTTATGATATGATTTTCAAAAAGTTATTTAATACTGGGGACACTCTTAAAGCTGTTGACACTCAGGGGGTGAAACCTTCAAAGAGATTGCCCAAAACATGGTAACATCATCGAGAGGGGTGTCAACTCAAATGCTAAAAATATCTAAAAAAAAAAAAAAAAAAAAAAAAAA
Source organism: Palaemon carinicauda (assembly GCF_036898095.1). Lineage (NCBI taxonomy): Eukaryota > Metazoa > Arthropoda > Malacostraca > Decapoda > Palaemonidae > Palaemon > Palaemon carinicauda. The sequence continues at coordinate 49,997,316 of NC_090759.1, forward strand.
ACTCTACTATATACATTGTTCCTATAATAATTCACATATCCAAATGAAAATTTCAGGAATTGAAATAGAATATATTTTCACTGTTCCTGCTAATTTCCATGTTGAAAATTGTCATGTTGCCTTTTTGATATGGTGTTAAATGGAGCAACATTAGAGTGAACAGCATGATAAATACATCAAGGAGGGGCAAAGCTGATCCCAAAAACAATATTCTTCCTAAGTTGTACCTATCCATTTTATTCTTATCATTGTTACCTCATACTATGAACGAGCCATCAAAGAGATACTTTTACCTACAAAAGAAAGGGATACATTCGAAGATTTAAAAAAAAAAAAGATGAAATGAAGAAAAATAAAAGAAAAAAACACGAAGAAAGAGAGATAGAAACATGACAAATCATGAAAATACAAAGCAACCAAATATCTCTCGATTCTTTAAGAAAAAATGTCTGCAAACACTAACGTAAATACAAAAAAATCTAAATTGACCAGGGTAATAAATAGTGATAATTGAACTGCTAGGATAGTCCCGATAGTGAATGATAAGGATTTATTTATACCTAAAATAAAAGAAATAAAAAGAAATTCAAATTATTTTGGAAGATATCAAGGATCGTCCATTATTTTGCATTGGTAGAGCAACAAAAGGGTTTTTAGAGGAAGAAGGAGGCTAAGTGACTCGCCTTGAGCTAGATGCTTGAAGCCACTGCCCACATATCATCATCATCATCTCCTCCCACGCCTATTGACACAAAGGGCCTCAATTAGATTTCACTAGTCGTCTCTATCCTCAGCTTTTAATTCAATACTTCTCCAATGACAATATCCTACTTCATGCTTTATAGTCCTGAGTCTTCCAACTCTTCTAGGGCCTTGTGGAGGCCAGTTTAAAGTTTGGTGAACTAATGTCTCTTAGGGAGAACAAAGAGCATCCCCAAACCATCTCCATCTACCCCTCACCATGATCTCATCCACATGTGGCGCTCGAGTAATCTCTCTTAGTTTCATTTCTAATCCTGTCCTGTCATTTAACACCCAATATTCTTCTGAGGGCTTTGTTCTCAAATCTACAAAATGAGTTTCATTAATATACCAAGATTCACAACCATACAGTAACACCGATCTCACTAAACTGATATATAGCCTGATTATTATATGTAATTTTAGGCGACCTGATTTCCAAATTTGACTTAACCTAGCCATCATCTGATTTGCTTTTTTCAATCTTTCATTAAACTCAAATTCTAAAGCTCCTATATTAGATATCATAGTTCCTAAATATTTAAACAATTCTACTTCATTAATCCTTTATCCTTCCAAAGATATTTCATCTTCCTTTGCATATTCCGTTCTCATCATCTGTCTTTCTTCTGTTTATCTCGAGCCCAACCTCATGTGATTTTTCATGCATTCTGGTAAGCAAGCTTTCCAAGCCCTGTGGTGTTCTGCTAATTAGGACAGCGTCATCAGCATACTCAAGGTCTCCTAATTTTCTGTTACCAATCCAGTCCAATCCTTCTCCACCATCCCCAACCGATCTACGCATTACAAAATCTATGAGGAGGATAAACAACATAGGTAACAACACATTCCCTTAGAGTACTCCACTTTTCACTGGAAACTCGTTTGATAAGATACCACTAACATTAACTTTGCATTTGTTATGCTTATGAACAGACAATTAAATTTACATATTTGAGAGGAACTCCATAATGTCGCAGGACTCTCCTCAAAATTTGTCAGAGCACATAATCAAAAGCTTTTTCATAGCCCACATATACCATCAAAAGTGGAATTCTATATTCTACATATTGCTGTACCACATGTCTTAAATGAAAATTTGGTCAGTACAACTTCTACCTTTTCTAAATCCTGCTTGTTCATCTCGCAACTTTTCATCAATCTTTCTCTCTAGTCTCTTTAGAATGAGCATTCTATATATTTTCATGACAGCTGATGTAAGTGTGATGCCTCTGTAATGACTGCAATCAGTCAGATCTTTTTTTGTCATTTTCACCAGCACTCCTAGCTCCCATACAGAAGGCTTTGCCTCTTCACTCCACATTCTACAAAATAATCTTGTAGGTAATCTGGGAGTCACTTCATTTTCAGGCAATATCATCTCAGCAGTTATTCCTTCGTATCCAGGGGCTTTCCATCTTTTGATTTTTTTTAAGAATAGCTTCGACTTCAAACACACCTAATTCATTCATGGGCACATCAAGGTCTTCATCAGTTTCAGGTATATCAACCAAATTATTCCCTTCGTATTTCCTATTCATGACCTCACTAAAGTGTTCAATTCAACGTTACTTTTCTTCATGTTCTTTTGTTATAACAGATCAATCTTTCTTTTTGATGGGTATATGCTTCTTTTTTTCACGTAGAGATTTCATTAATAATTCCAAGAGCAATTCCTACAACAAAGCCACTCCCTGAATTCATAGCTTTGTCAGCCTCATCTGCTTTCCTGTCTAAATATTCTCTCCAATCATTCCTGATATTTCTTTTGACCTCGCTATCAATACTGAAATACTTGGCATGCTCTACCTTATAATTTTCATTACTTCCTCGAAAATTTTAAGAAATCAATTTCTTTCTGTCTTCTTTTTATAGTATCCCTAGTATCATTTGATATCCATGGTTTTCTCCTTGTAACTGCATGTCCCAAAACTTCGTCTCTTAAAGTCTCTTAAGACTGTAAATCGATTCCTACATTCAGTTACAAAGATTTCTGTGCTCATCTTCTAGAAGCTTAGTTGTATCAAACTTATGTATTCTATCTACATTTCTTTTGGGTTCTTTCAGTTATAATATTTGTGTGGCAATGGGGAGCTGGTGATCACTACCAATAACTGCACCTCTATAGCTTGTTACATTTCCCAGAATCCTCCTTCTCTCTTTATCAATGCCTATGTGATCTATTTGATATTTGTAATTGCCACATGGTGAAGTCCTTGTATATTTGTGGATCTCCTTGTACTGGAAAAGAGTACCCCCAGTAACAATATTGTTTGTTGAACAATAACTTATAAAATGTGCCACATTTTCATTTGTAACTTCGCCAAGAACCTCAACACCCATCACATTTTCTATCCCTTGATTATTCCGTCCAACTTTAGCATTGAAGTCATTAATCACAATTTTCATATCTCTCTAGGTTCTCACCTATTATACTCTGCAGTTCTTCACAGTATTCATCCTTCCTTTCTTCAGGGAAATCATTTGATTCGCCTTGGAAGATGGAATCTTCGGGATCTTGAACCCTTCTGTGAAGCCTCTTCCCTTTTGCCCGGCGGGCATGCTGTCATGCGTTTGCAGGGAGGGGAACGGTGCAATTTTAACCTGTGAAAAAGTTTTCATTCTTTTTGCCTCTCGCGCGAGTGCGAAGTAGAGTACTGGAGCGTTGGCGCACAGGATGCTGCTGGTGCTCAGTTTCTGCTGAAGCGCAGATTTGGTGAAGGCGCAGAAAAGCGCTGGCGCGCAGGAAACCAATGCGTAGGGTGAATATACAAAGAATAGGCCAGACTATTTGGCCTCTATTTTGAGGTACCTTCTAGCATTAGAGGCTCTTTGACCTTTTATTTTGAGGTACCATACTTCCAACATTAGAGGATATTTAAGCTCTATTTTGAGGTGCCATACCTTTAGTATTAAGGGCTCTATGACCTCTATTTTGAGGTACTATAATCTTAGCATTATATGTTCTTTGATCTCTAATTTAAAGTGCTTTACCTCTAGCATTAGAGGCTCTTTTATCTCTATTTTGAGGCTCCTTACTTTTAGCATTAGAGGCTCTTTAACATCTATTTTGAGGTTCCTTACTTTGAGCATTAGAGGGTTTTTTTACCTTTATTTTGAGGTTCCTTACTTTGAGCATTAGAGGGTTTTTTACCTCTATTTTGAGACTGCTCACTTTTAGCATTAGTCTCCTTGACCTCTATTTTGAGGCTCCATACTTTCAACATTAGAGGGTCTTTGACCTCTATTTTGAGGCTCATTACTTTTAGCATTAGAGGCTGTTTGACCTCTATTTTGAGGCTCCTTACTTTGAGCATTAGAGGCTCTTTGACCTTTATTTTGAGGCTCCTTACGTTTAGCATTAGAGGCTCCTTGACCTCTATTTTGAGACTGCTCACTTTTAGCATTAGAGTCTCTTTGACCTGTATTTTGAGGCTCCTTACTTTTAGCATTAAAGGGTCTTTGATCTCCATTTTGAGGTACCTTACGTTTAGCATTAGAGGGTCTTTGACCTCTATTTTGAGGCTCCTTACGTTTAGCATTAGAGGCTCTTTGACCTCTATTTTGAGGCTCATTACTTTTAGCATTAGAGGCTCTCTGAACTCTATTTTGAGACTGCTCACTTTCAGTATTAGAGTCTCTGACCTCTATTTTGAAGATCCTTACTTTTCGCATTAGAGGGTCTTTGACCTCTATTTTGAGGGTCCTTACTTTTAGCATTTGAGGGTCTTTGACCTCTATTTTGAGGCTCCTTACGTTTAGCATGAGAGGGTCTTTGGCCTCTATTTTGAGGCTCCTTAGTTTATCATTAGAGGGTTTTTGACCTCTATTTTGAGGCTCCTTACTTTGAGCATTAAAGGCTCTTTGATCTCTATTTTGAGACTGCTCACTTTTAGCATTAGAGTCTCTTTGACCTCTATTTTAAGGCTCCTTACTTTTAGTATTAGAGGCTCCTTGACCTCTTATTTTAAGGGTCCTTACTTTTAGCATTAGAGGGTCTTTGACCTCTATTTTGAGACTCCTTTTAGCATTAGAGGGTCTTTGACCTCTATTTTGAGGGTCCTTTTAGTATTAGAGGCTGTTTGACCTCTATTTTGAGGCTCCTTGTGTTTAGCATTAGATGGTCTTTGACCTCTGTTTTGAGGTTCCTTACTTTTACCATTAGAGGCTCTCTGACCTCTATTTTGAGGCTCCTTAGGGTTAGCATTAGAGGGTATTTGACCTCTATTTTGAGGCTCCTTACTTTTAGCATTAGAGGGTCTTTGACCTTTATTTTGAGGCTGCTCACTTCTAGCATTAGAGTCTCTTTGACCTCTATTTTGAGGTTCTTTACTTTTAGCATTAGGGGCTCTTTGACCTTGGTTTTGAGGCGTCTTACATTTAACATTAGAGGCTCTGTGACCTATTTTGAGTATTTTGAGGCTCCTTACTTTTAGCATTAGAGGGTCTTTGACGTCGATTTTGAGGTGCAGTATCTCCTGCATTAGAGGCTCTTTAACCTCTATTTTGAGGCTCCTTACTTTTATCATTAGAGGCTCTTTGACCTCTAATTTGAGGCTCCATACTTTTAGCATTAGAGGGTCTTTGACCTCTATTTTGAGGCTTCTTATGTTTAGCATTAGAGGTTCTTTGACCTCTATTTTGAGGCTCCTTACTTTTAGCATTAGAGGGTCTTTGACTTCTATTTTGAGGCTCCTTACTTTTATCATTGGAGGCTTTTTGACCTCTAATTTGAGGCTCCATACTTTTAGCATTAGAGGCTCTTTGACCTCTATTTTGAGGCTCCTTACTTTCAGCATTAGAGGCTCTTTGACCTCTATTTTGAGGCTCCTTACTTTTAGCATTAGAGGGTTTTTACCTCTATTTTGAGGCTTCTTATGTTTAGCATTAGAGGTTCTTTGACCTCTATTTTGAGGCTTCTTACGTTTAGCATTAGAGGCTCTTTGACCTCTATTTTGAGGTTTCTTACGTTTAGCATTAGAGGGTCTTTGACCTCTATTTTGAGGCTCCTTACTTTTAGCATTAGAGGCTCTTTCACTTCTATTTTTAGGCTCCATACTTGAAGCATTAGAGGCTCTTTGACCTCTATTTTGAGGCTCCTTACTTTTAGTATTAAAGGTTCTTTGACCTCTATTTTGAGGCTCCTTACTTTTAGCATTAGAGGGTCTTTGACCTCTATTTTGAGGCTACTTACTTTTAACATTAGAGGGTCTTTGACTTCTATTTTGAGGCTCCTTACTTTTAGCATTAGAGGTTCTTTGACCTCTATTTTGAGGTGCTATACTCTAGCATTAGAGTTTCTTTGACCTTTATTTTAATCCCCTTACCTCTAACATTAAAAGCTCTTTGACCTTTATTTTTGGGTGCTTTATTTCTAGCACTAGAGGCTCTTTGAGACCTCTGTTTTAAGGCGACTAACCGCTAATAGTAAAGGTTATTTGACCTCAGGTATTAGGTGACTTACCTCTATAATTAAAGGCTATTTTTTATACTTCTTCATATAAAGGCTTTCCTTTTCTATTCTCTTCTGTCTTTTATAGTTTTTCAAGATCTTCTTTTCTTAATTCGCCAGTCTCCTTCGAGATCTCAAGAGACATTTCAGTGCTGTTTGTCCTCGGTTCGTCAGATTCCTCGGAGAAATCGATGGCTTTCATATCTTTACCTATAAGGGCGATGGGTAAAGACAAGGATGCCATTGATTTCTCGGCATACACTATACGCCATCATACTAAAGTCAACGAAGAGCAACACAGTATATTTACCAATGCCGTCCTGATATGTTCTATCTTCAATGCCGAATTTTGAAGAAACACACGTCGCTCACCGCTTTGCACCAATGCAATCCAATTATGGGACATCGTCGCTAAACCGTAAGCAAATTATACTTCAAGGCGCTTACATTATGATCTTCAAAGCTCGCCAACTTCGGCACCACCTGTCCAAACTATCTGTAGATGAAGGTGTTCCGAATAGCCTCTAGTTCATCCTGTAGCTGTAACAAAATTCTCACAGTCAGTTACCTGTTCCGCCAGAACGTGAGCTCTTTAAGTAAAGTGAAATCCTCCTCCCAATGTTCACTGCGTAAACTTCCATAGCTACAGTACATACAGATCGTGAGGTGTTGCAAGGTATGTTTAAAAAAAAGAGAGAAAGAGATCAGGTCTTCAGAAGTCTTTTGGAATCCGGGGCGGAGCCGTTCAGAACTGCTCCGGGAAGATTCCGTTCTGGAGTCATTCAGAACTCTATGCTAAGTCTACGGCTATTTCTTCTGAAGTCATTTGGAGAGGAGATTCAGGAAGATTTTCTTCCGAAATCGTTCAGAGATTTCTGGAATCATTCAGAATTCCATGCTAAGTCAATGGAAATTTCTTCTGAATCCTTTTGGAGATGCACGAAGATTTTCTCCCGAAGCCGTTTAGGACTCGCGAAAAATTCTCTTTTTTTCCTCTGGTTTCAATAGGCCCTAATAATAATAATAATAATAATAATAATAATAATAATAATAATAATAATAATAATAATAATAATAATAATAAATTGCGTGATTTGATTTACAGCTCCGTGAAGATTCTGTTCTGGACACATTCAGAACTCTATGTTAAGTCTACGGCTATTTCTTATGAAGACATTTGGAGGTTCAGGGTTTTCTTTCGAAGTCTTTCAGATTCGCATCTGGAATCATTCAGAATGCCATGCTAAGTCTATGGTAATTTCTTCTGAATCCATTTGGAGAACCACGATTTTCTTCCGAAGCCATTTAGAACTCGCGAAAAATTCTCTTTTTCTCTGGTTTCAATAGGCCCTAATAACTCATATTAATAATAATAATAATAATAATAATAATAATAATAATAATAATAATAATAATAATAATAATAATAATAATAATAATAATAATGAACCGTGATTTGATCTACTGCTCCGAGAAGATTCCGTTCTTGAGTCATTTAGAACTCTATGCTAAGTCTACGGCTATTTCTTCTGAAGCCATTTGGAAATCGACGAAGATTTTCTTCCGAAGCCGTCTAGGCCTCGCGAAAAATTCTCTTTTTCTCTGGTTTCAATAGGCTCTAATAATAATAATAATAATAATAATAATAATAATAATAATAATAATAATAATAATAATAATAAACTACGTGATTTGATTTATGAATTTGAGTCAGAAAGGTCAGAAATCGATCAATGCTTGGATAGGAAGATGAAAAACAATGATTTATTAATCTCTCTCTCTCTCTCTCTCTCTCTCTCTCTCTCTCTCTCTCTCTCTCTCTCTCTTTATATATATATATATATATATATATGCATGTTTGTAATATATATATATATATATATGTATATATATATATGATATATATATATATATATATATATATATATATATATATATATATATATATATATATATGTAGCATTTAATCATAATTAATCTACGGGTATTTTTTTCAATGATTATCATTGTTATCATGATTATTATTATTATTATTATTATTTTTATTATTATTATTATTATTATTATTATTATTATTATTATTATTATTATTATAATCTAAGCTATAACATTAGTTGGAAAATCTTTGCTGATCATGGCGATACGCAAACCCTTTCACCAGGGTATAGTACATATATTGTATATGATATGAATTGATATGATTACAAGCCAGATATTGCATTAAGGTGGTGATTGTGTAGTTAAACGAATGATCATGGTGTTTACGTTTTATCTGAATGAGAGAAACGGTCCAAGGAAATGAATAGATTGATTTTTTTTTTCAAGGGGAGAATTAACCAAGGTGACACCATGGTTTGTAAGGCCACAGAATTGCTAAGATTGCCTGGAATAATGATGGGTAGAGTTTAGCCTGGGATAATAAAATATGTGGAATACTAGAAAGTTCTTTTTGTTTATAGTGCTGTGTGAATGTTATTGGTATACCATTTTGCATATAGAAAGGTCGAAATATATCCATAAGAAAAACGCTTAATGTACACAATACTCATTTTCTTATGCCTTCTTGCCTCTATGTTTTCTCTCCTTATCTCCCCTTTTAAGTGGAACCTACCTCTCTGAGTGGGGCAAAGTAAATAATTGATTTGGGCCTCTCACCGGTCTTGTACGTGTCACGCGAATCTCTCTCTCTCTCTCTCTCTCTCTCTCTCTCTCTCTCTCTCTCTCTCTCTCAGCTATACAAAACCATTGTAGCTGCCACTTTTACCAGCCCCTGAGACTCTCTCTCTCTCTCTCTCTCTCTCTCTCTCTCTCTCTCTCTCTCTCTCTCTCTCTCTCTCTCTCCATTTTATAATTGTAGTATAATGTAACGCTCTTTTCTTCTTTGTCAGACGATTTTCACCACTTTTCGATTTTTATTCAAATTATTTTTTTTTCTTTCCTGTTTATGCAGTCTTTCTCCTTTTGTTTCTAATACTTACTCTCCAGAACAATGCTTATAGCACTGAACCGCAAACTTCCTCCATAATCATAGGCGGTTTTTTTTTTTTGGGGGGGGAGGAAGGGGTGCGTTATTTATTCATTTTTCCCTTAATATAATAATGCATACAGTATTATTATTATTATTATTATTATTATTATTATTATTACTTGCTAAACTGCAACCCTAGTTGGAAAAGCAGAATGCTATAAGCCTAGGAGCCTCAACAGAGAAAGTAGCCCAGTGAGGAAACAAGGAAACAAAATGTTTCAAGAACAGTAACAACATTAAAATAACAGACAGACAGAGAAAACAAGTCATTATGGGAAGGTAAACGGTATTATGACAAAAATATAGGCCTACGACATACAAAACTAATATTATTATTATCATTATTATTATTATTATTATTATTATTATTATTATTATTATTATTATTATTATTATCACTTGCTAAGCTACAATCCTAGTTGGGAAAGCAGGATGCTATAAGCCCAAGGGCTCCAAGGGGAAAATAGCCAAGAGATGAAAGGAAATAAAGAAATAAATAAACTACATGAGAAATAATTAACTAATAAATAAAATTGTTGTAAAATAAATTCATATATACACTATATAAACTTGAAAAAAACAAGAGGAAAAGAAATAAGATAGAATATTGTGGCCGAGTGTATCCTCAAGCAAGATAACTCTGATTCAAGACAGTAGAAGGCCTTATTCTAACCATGAATAATTACGGATGGAAAATATTCTCAGTTTTGTATATTGCTAAAATATAATAATGAAATTGCGTCCTTTGAATTCTTTGGCTCAAAAGTACTGAAGTTATTACATAGATTGATTACAGCCAGTGACTTTCTGTATGCAAGATACAGCACCTGTCTTTGGAAGAAACAAACTACCTTGTTTGCTTGTTTGCCAAGAAGGTCTTTCAGTTCTTCAGTTCTATGTTTTATCCTAAATCTAAATTTTGCTTGTATCTAATTCCCAATTTGGCATAATAATTGACATAAAATTAGTATTAATTTGACAAATATATTACTGAATATGTCACTGGTCATGATATAATTTCGTTTTAAAATACCGTCTGAAATAAAAATTGACTGGAAGACTCCAGTCAATACCTCCAGTCAATAGGAGGACAGCTTCTAAGCATCTTAGCCAAAGAACGAAAGTTTAAGCCAATGAGAGACTGGCTTACAAAAGGGTTCTGTTGGAGGTCTCTGATTGCCTGAGGGAAATACCATGGTTTTCAGATCAGAGCATTTCCCTACGAGCCTTGAAGGTCTGAAGGTCAGTTGAGTGTTGGTTCCTGAAATTGATCGCAGTTATTAAACTATAGAAAAAAAGTATTTTATTTGTAAAAAAGAAGACCTTGGTTTAATTAAAATGCAAAAAAATATGAGAGTTGGTCAAACTCTAGAAATGAATAAAGACATGTCTGAAACCTTTGCCTGGCCGTGGACTAGAAATGGCTGCATTATATATATATATATATATATATATATATATATATATATATATATATACAGTATATATATATATATATATATATATATATATATATACTGTATATATATATATATATATATATATATATATATATATATATATATATATATATATATATATATATAATGTAGCCTTTTGTAGTTCAGTTCAGGACAAAGGCTTCAGACATGTCTTTATTCGTGTCTTGGGTTTGGCCAATTTTCATCATCACGCTGGTCAGTGCTGATTGATGATAGGAGATTTTTGTCTTCACTCACAGCAAAGCTAGTAAAGGTGTCCCTGACCAGTACAGCTTTGCTTATCATGGCGATACGCAAACCCTTTCACCACTTTAAGGTATCCTCACTCAGAAGGGATTGCTTCGATTATATGTCTGTGTGAAGTCAGCGAAACATTGTAACCTATTTTATGAGGTCTTAAACACGATATGAAATACGTCCATTTAATTAGCGGTTAACATATATTACTGGAAAGATAATAGTCACTGGTGGTGTGGGGGGAGGGGTGTAATCTACCTGTCATTAAGGTGTGACTGACAGGCGAGTTGATGGCTGTACCAAGTGACCCACGAAAGTTAACTTCGGTTTATCAACGAATAATGTTGGTTAGACTTGAAGATATTTATTAATTTTGTCTTTCCTTTTTCAATTGCAAATTCTCATTGCACGCTCTGCGCTGATTTATACTAATTATAATAATTGATCGGAATTGGTTAATTTATCAATGCAGCGAACTGATCTGTCTATCTCTTGAGTATTTGATTTATTTTTTTTATTCATTATCTATTCGAGTTAATTTTTAACGATATGATAAAAATTATTCCTGATGTGAATTAAATTAATACTGATGGCATTCATTTATACGAACGTAATCTATTATGTCATTATTAAACAGTTCTCTTATTACTCCCAGTAAGTAGTAAGTTGAGTAAATGTATTGATTAAATCATAAATGGTGTAATTAATTGTTATTAATTTGTAGGTGTAATTGTTATTCATTATATATATATTTATTCATTTATAGGAAGATTTGAACATTTAGGCTTATTTGTAGTTTGAGGATATCAATTATTTGAAAACCTCGAAATCTCTGTATTGTTATTATCATTGCATAATAATTTCATATCCTTCGTAAACACATTTGATTTTCTTTTGGAATAACTACTGTTCGTTAACCTGTGTTTCTAGACGGGCAATTTTGTTTTTACAACAATCTCGATTTGTTCTCCTAAAACGTCTCTTCTTCATTAGTGATAAAAACATTGTTCACCTGTCAAATTTCGTGGTGTTAAAGAAGGGTTTTAGCAATATCATTGAATCCGTGGTTAAATCCCTCTAGGATTTCGGTTAAAATCTCCTAGGATTTCGGTTAAAATCCCCTTGGATTCCAGGTTAAATCCCCTAGAATTCCGGTGTAATAGTCTGTTTTTCCCACCTTCCGAAATTCGCCCCTGGGGAAATATGGCCCAGGATATATATCCCCCCCGGGGAACTTTATCCCAGAATAATATTCCCCCTTCTGGTCTAAGATTCCCCCTTTGCTTGGCGGAGGTAACCATTATTTCGGACGGAGGGAAAAACAGACCATTACACCGAGTCATAAAAGTAAGTCATTAATTTCTTTAATTTTAATGTTTTTAGAGTACGCAGTTCAACATTACCTCTTGCCAGTACAAGTTTTTGACCTGGGGAGGGGGTCCGGGGGCTTGCCCCCGGCTAGGGGTTGTGACCTGGGAAGGGGGTCCGGGGGCTTGCCTCCTGCTAGGGGTTGTGACCTGGGAGCTTCTAGGTTAGGTTAGATGGGTTTGTTAGGTTCTGTACCCTTTTGTACCAAGCCCCCAGACCACCCTTCCCATGTCACCACTCCCTAGCCAGGGGCAAGCCCCTCCAAATCCCCCTACCCAGGTCACAACCCGTAGCCGGGCCCCCACCCTTTCCCAGGTCACAAACTAAAAGTAAATCACAAATTAGTCCTTACAGTATGATAAAGTCAATCACAAATAAATCCTTCCATTATGAAAAAGTAAGTCGCAAATAATTCCTTACCTTATGATTAAGACCGTCGCCGATTTTTTTTCTCTTGGCAATCTTTACAAAAGCTTTGCAGTAGAAAATGTGCTGGCCTTCCCCGAAAATTAAGTCAGAATCGAACCAATGAGGCATTATTTCGCTGTTATTTTTTAAATTACACATGAGTAACAATAGCTTTACACTGAATAGAGAGCATTTCCATCATAATCAATTGCCGACGTAAACGAAATTACACATTTCGAAACAGATTGATGTGCTTCCCTTAAGTTCCCTATTGGAGACGTCTTTACGAGATGAAGGTTAGGTGGTAACTAAACACGGTGAGAAAAACTGGCTGTTGTGGAACAACATCCAGGAACTTATGAAGTAGTACTTGTAAGCTGTTAATTGGTTTAATTAAAAAAAAAAAAACCTTACAAATACGTCATTGTAAGTACATAGAAAGCTCCCCAAACCAAGGGAAAAAACGCACGCGCAATAAGTCACCTTCAGACTCTCAGATGTAAACAATGGACATAGTGAAAAACATACTTCACATTTTAATAGAACGATATGTAAGTTATGCTGCCCCAGCCCCTATTAAACATATAGAGAAAAATACCAAACTGGCCAGCAGTCGTCCATTTTTTTAGCGAATTCCAGTTTCGCTAGAAATTAGAGTATCATATATTAACCAGGAATTCAACAACGAATTCTAGGGGATTTAACCACAAACCCTACGGGATTTAAACTAGTGTAGCAGGAAATTTTTCTCCCCTGACTGAAATTTCAGTCAGGGGAGAAAAATTTCCTGCTACACTAGTTTAAATCCCGTAGGGTTTGTGGTTAAATCCCCTAGAATTCGTTGTTGAATTCCTGGTTAATATATGATACTCTAATTTCTAGCGAAACTGGAATTCGCTAAAAAAATGGACGACTGCTGGCCAGTTTGGTATTTTTCTCTATATGTTTAATAGGGGCTGGGGCAGCATAACTTACATATCGTTCTATTAAAATGTGAAGTATGTTTTTCACTATGTCCATTGTTTACATCTGAGAGTCTGAAGGTGACTTATTGCGCGTGCGTTTTTTCCCTTGGTTTGGGGAGCTTTCTATGTACTTACAATGACGTATTTGTAAGGTTTTTTTTTTTTTTTAATTAAACCAATTAACAGCTTACAAGTACTACTTCATAAGTTCCTGGATGTTGTTCCACAACAGCCAGTTTTTCTTACCGTGTTTAGTTACCACCTAACCTTCATCTCGTAAAGACGTCTCCAATAGGGAACTTAAGGGAAGCACATCAATCTATTTCGAAATGTGTAATTTCGTTTACGTCGGCAATTGATTATGATGGAAATGCTCTCTATTCAGTGTAAAGCTATTGTTACTCATGTGTAATTAAAAAAATAACAGCGAAATAATGCCTCATAGGTCTGATTCTGTCTTAATTTTCGGGGAAGGCCAGCACATTTTCTACTGCAAAGCTTTTGTAAAGATTGCCAAGAGAAAAAAGAAAATCGGTGACGGTCTTAATCATAAGGTAAGGAAGGAATTATTTGCGACTTACTTTTTCATAATGGAAGGATTTATTTGTGATTAGCTTTATCATATTGTAAGGACTAATTTGTGATTTACTTTTAGTTTGTGACCTGGGAAAGGGTGGGGGCCCGGCTAGGGGTTGTGACCTGGTTAGAGGGATTTGGAGGGGCTTGCCCCTGGCTAGAGGGTGGTGACATGGGAAGGGGGGTCCTGAGGCTTGTCCCCCGGCTAGGGGTTGTGACCTGGGGAGGGGGTCCTGGGGGCTTGTCCCCCGGCTAGGAGTTGTGACCTGGGAACTACTAGGTTAGGTTAGGTGGGTTTGTTAGGCTCTGAACCATTTTACAAATCTCAAAAGTGTTAATCATGTTTGGCCGGTTTTCAGCCATTTACATGAACCATATATTTATCCAACTGGTTATCTTGGGCTTATTTTGCCTTTCTGACCATTATTATTGCTATAAATCACTCTTGTATGACATTTCCCCACCTAAAAAACCCCGGTTTCCCACTGTTGTCCCCCATAATTGTCTTTATTTAAGGGGGTCTAAAAACTCATGAACGGGTGATTTGGCCCCAATAATCAAGGTCAGAAATGCATAGAACACAAGATAACGAGTAGGAAAAATATATGATTCATGTATTTGGCTAGAATCCCCTAGAATTCGTGGTTGAATCCCCTAGAATTCGTGGTTGAATCCACTAGAATTCGTGGTTGAATCCCCTAGAATTCGTGGTTAAATTTCCCAAGGATTCCAGGTTAAATCCTCCTAGGATTCCGGTTTATATACCCTAGGGTTTGTGAGGGAATCTCCTAAAATTCATGGTTGAATCCCCTAGAATTCGTGGTTAAAGCTCCTAGGATTCCAGGTTAAACACCTCTAGGATTCAATTTTAAATCCCCTAGGGTTTGTGGTTGAATCTCCTAGAATTCGTGGTAGAATCTCCTAGAATTCGTGGTTGAATCTCCTAGAATTCATGGTTGAATCCCCGAGGATTCCAAGTTAAATCCCTCTAGGATTCCAGGTTAAATCCCTCTAGGATTCCAGGTTAAATCCCCTAGAATTCGTGGTTGAATCTCCTGGAATTCGTGGTTGAATCCCCTTGAATTTGTGGTTGAATCCCCTAGAATTTGTGGTTGAATCCCCTAGAATTCGTGGTTAAATCCTATAGGATTCGTGGTTAAATCCCCTAGGGTTTGTGGTTGAATCCCCTAGAATTCATGGTTGAATATCCTTGAAATTGTGGTTGAATCCC